>NC_072398.2:153777500-154080530 GCF_028858775.2 Pan troglodytes | reverse complement strand
AACAAGTAGACACATTAGTCTTATACCTGGCATGAAATAAGTGTTCAATAAATGTTTATTGTTGTTACAGTTGTGATTATCATTATTAGGCATTGAGGGCTTCATATTAAGCTGAAATTCATGTGAGTTTGTGCCTAGTAAGTAAAACTGACATAATGGAGCACTGGCGTGGTACTTGTACATGTCAAATAGTAACTGTTAGCTGATGCACACATGCAGACCCACACAAGCACATACATGTTAGTGTGCATTTTTATTGCAGGCTATTAAAAGCATTTGTTAACTAGAAGGGACCTTAGAAATGATATAGTATGGCTCCCTCAGGATGATGAAACTCCAGACCTGGAGAAAGGGAAGCAACTTGCCAGGCCACACAGTGAGTGGTAAACTAGGGACCAAAATCTGGTTCTTTGCCCCAGCTAGAGAAAGTCTGCTGGACCCCACCCTGCCTCTCTTCTAACTACTTTACATCATGTGCAATAACAATGACAGTAAGTAATATCCACACCCCGCTGACAGTCTGCAAACACCTTTCTCTTTCATGGCAAGCTGTATTAGAAGCTTTGGAGTGTACTGATTTTGCCTTCTCTGTCTCACCACCTTCCTGCCACCTGTCTTTTTGCATTCCTGATGAAAATAAAACCCAAATGCATAAATCATATGACTGATAGTCATAACTGGTTTCTTTAGATTGCTGTAGCTAAGTTATGCATGTATAGATTCACTGAAAACTTTTTTTGACACCTCATAAAATTAGTATGTAAATTGGGGGTAAAATTGAATACCCCCAATTTAAATTACTGGGCACAGCTCTAGTTAGATAATATTTGGAGACAAGGCTTGGAGACAAGATGTAGCCAGGGTGACCAGATGTCAGGATTGAGAACTCTGTGAGCTTAGGCAATGGGTTCAATGTTTTGAAATTCCTGTTCCCACAAGCCTCATAAATACTACCTTTGTGCCTTCTTAAATACACAGTGTTTTGCTTAGCTGTTTGCATCAGGCATGTAACAGGCGGCAATATTTAGAAAGTTAGAGGGCAGCACCTTCCAAAATGGACCTGGATTTACCTTTTTATCATGTTTTTCTCCTGCTGAGGAGTTCACATTATCACTTCATCATTGATTGTTTTTGTGTGAGGTAATCCATAGAGTTTTGCTTGAACCCCACAAATTGAATTAAGAGAACTAGCTGCTGTTCTCACTTGCTACAGTGGGTGGCTCCCCCAAAAATATCCCACCTCCTAATCACTGGAACCTATAAATGTAGCCTTTTTCAGAAAAAGGGTCATTGCAGATATAATAAATTTAAGGCTCTTCAAATGAGATTATTCTGGATTACCCAAGTAGACCTGAAATCCAATGACAAGTGTCCTTACAAGAGACAGAAGAAGACATGGATACAGAGAAGAGGAGAAGGCCATGGGAAGATGGAGGCAGAGATTGGAGTGAGGCAATCACAAGCCAGTTATGCCTGGGTCACCTGAAGCTGGAAGAGGAGCCTTCGGAAGGAGCCTTGGATGGAGCAAGGCCTGGCCAACAACTTGATTTCTGATTTCTGGCCTCCAGAACTGTGAGAGAATAGATTTCCCTCATCTTAAGCCACCAGGTATGTGGCAATTTGTTACGACTGCCTCAGAAAACTAATACACCTGCCAGCTGCAAGGTGGCCCTCCTCTGAATGCGAGGTGTTAGAAGGGACAGTGTCTCTCAGAGTCAATTCTGAAAAACATTAGTTGTGTGGGTGAAGAGATAGGCGGGCCTTAAATGGCAGAAGGAGTGAGTGAGATGAAAGTATGGAGAGGCCAGACATGAAATCACTAGGCGGATTATTTATGTATTTTTCTGTACGGGTGCATCACTTCTAAAAGTATTGTTTGTTTGCTTGTTTTCACACACTTGCTTCCATTTATTCCTTCTTCTCATGTACATGGTGGAAGAACACTCATAATTGGCCTTTTGTCTTCTAACCTGTAACATAAGAACAACTTGAACTTCAGAACCAGCCATTTCGGCATGCAGTATTCCTGAAATTGGTTTTAGTTATTTCAATTAGGTATTTAAATTAGCATTTGTTTCTCTTTTACCATTCATTCTCACACATTGGTCACATGAAGTGTTGATGTTCTTTTAGGTTTGGGAAGTTCACTTGCAGTAGATAAATCAGTCACCTAAAATGTTACTGTCCAAAAATCACTGGAGTAGTTGATACCGCCAGTATCCATGACTGACTGCGTTCCTTCATTTGGTCTATGGGGATACTTATCAAGCCCTGTGTGTGCCAGACACTGTGTCTGGAATGAAGTGGACAGTGGGGCACAGAACAGATATGGTTTGGCCCTTCTGGAGCTCTAAGCACAGCAGCATATCTTCTAGATCTTGGCTGACTCTGGAGTTGGTGTTGCCCAAGATCTCTTCAGGATCTAACTGAGTTGGTTTTGTCTTAGACTCTTCTCTCTCCCAGGCTGAATTAGATAAACCAGACTCCAAAAGGCAGCTGGATGAGGTCATCTATGGGTTTCTGGGGACGTGGGATGATGTGTTTGGCAGAAGTCCCCTCTCCTGTCATTCTCCACCTCCACAGACATTTAGAACAGCTCTATCCAGCTGCATATCTAGACAGAACTTGACTCGACATCCACAGCATCTGATTTATACTGAATTTGCCACAGATACATAGAATCTGAAGTTTCCCTTCTAAAGGGGTATTTTGAGCCATAACAAATTCCATGAAAAACAACTCTATGTCCTCCCTAAGTGATAACAATATTAAGAGTAGAAATTGTCACTCACAAAGAGCTTGACTAACAAATTCCCATTCTTTCTTACAGGCAACTTTTGTCTCCTCTCCTTCCTCTAGCCACAGTTAATGTTTGCTGAGATGCAAATTCACCCTCCACTGCTCTAAATATATTAGAGGTATCAATTCATTTGTTCTTCATACAACCAGAGATAGGTGCTATTATTCCCATTTTACAAGTGAAGAAACTGAGGTAAAGTTACTTGCCCAACTTTCAAGGACATTATGTATGAGTTGGGACTCAAATTCAGATAGTTTGGCTCTAGGGTCCACAGTCTTTACCATTATGCTAGACTGCCATCACAGAATCAGATCAACATGCATTGTTAATCTATCTGTGACTGATGATTGTTTAGCCAATCAGTAACCAAACTGCAAAGAACCAGAGTTCTTCGACTACAGGTACTAATCTCTCTACTCTGAGCCATGTAAAAAAATAATTGTAGAAGAGAGGGAAATTAAAAATTAAAGTGTGGGGGTATTGCATTGAAGCTGCACATTTACGTGAGTTAAGAGTCCCTGATCACAGAGCACCCTCTCCAAACCAGCCTCCCATCTCCTGAAGGATGAGACCCCACTGACTGACTTCGACCACAGAACATGCAACCTTTGAAACATTTCCAGAAACAATACAGTCCTTCATAACAGTGTAGGAATGAAGCTATCTAATTCCCTGTATCAGCCATCAGAGGTACAAGTGACTTGAAAGCTTAACTGGAATCTTTTTTTTTCCTTATGTCTCAATGCATACTTTGCACTTTTAATTCAGTATTGTGTCAAGTTCATACATCTAATTCATGGAAACTACTTATAAAATATGAAGACACATTAGCAACTAAGATTTGGTTAATACACATTTCAAATGTTGTTGGATTTCTTTGGAGTACAACAATACCTAAATGTTGCATTATTTAACCAATGTTGGGGTGTGGGTTTGTGCACATAGGGTTCCCAGCAGGTAATTTATCTAGTGATCATGTCCTGATGAACACAAGGGCCCTATTACAGGCAAATCAAAAGAGGTAGGACTATGTCCCAAGTGTTGCTTCTCTTACCCCAAGGTTGCCCAATGCAATAGTTTTCATTCTGGTACATGCAAACATGTTTCCTCTAAGGTGCAATGCCAGAAACCTAGAGGAAAATGTGTCTTGGTTTTATCTGAGAAAACTGGCAACAATTCCTTTGGAATTGATTCCTTTTCTTTTTATTATTTTAAAGAGAGAATAGATGGTTATTATACCACTTACGCAGCTAACAGTTTGTAGGTCAAGATGACCTAGAGCCAAGAATGTGATATTCATTATGATACAGCATGAAAAAGAGAAAGTTTTGTTTGTAAAGGATTTTTTTATGAAGTCACAGGCCCAAGGGAGATGAGTACAGAAAGCTATTTAGGGTACCAAGAATAAATTGGATGGCCCCCTCTCTATTCCCTTTTTTTATCCCCCTAATTATTTATTCTGCAACTTCTCCCCCAACAAGTATGCAAGCCACATTAGGGCCGGGATTTTTGTTTATTGTGGCATCCCCAGTGCTGGTATGTACTCTGTATTAAAAATATATTAATGAATGAGTGAATGAATGAATGAATGAATTTCATCTGAAGAATGAGCCTTCCAGACGAATTCCTTGTTAAAATAAGCCAGCACATTGTCTATAAAGCAGCTTCCTTGATTAAGGGGCAAGGTCTCAGGTTAACGTGAGATAAGAGTTTCTGATTTCAGCATCCAGCCAAATGATACTGTTCTTTGGAACGCACTCTCTTCTTCCCTCCACTAGTTTTTCTTCCCTAGCATTTGTTTTGGATCTGTAGTTACAGCATTTTCTGCTCAGAATTCAACTGAGGGAAAAAAAAATGTGTTTTGAGTAATATTCACTAAGGTGAAAATCTGACCATATTTTGAGAAATAAGGGGTTTGGAAGCTCAGGATAGACCATCCCACTGCTGTCTTAGGGACATTGGGCTGCTGGAGCCTGGCCCAAAGAAGGTCTTCTGGGAAATCAGGACTGAGTCTGGGCAATGCTAGAGTCAGTGGGTAAAATGGCTTTGGAGTGTGGCACACATAGTAACGCTCTGTGGAACCCTCCATATTGACCTGAGCCTGGCCTGATCTAGGAGTCATCTAAACCTAACAAAAGGCATCTAGAGGACTTGGGGTTAAGGCCGAGTTATTCTTCAAGTACACAATTATGGTTGCCAGTAAAATGAATTTCATGCTTGAGGTGATATTTGTGGGAGAAAAAAAAAGGAAGATTAAAAAGGCTGTGTCAAAATAGTATTTTGATTAGACCAGAAGCATCATTTTAGAAAATGCAAAATAGTAGGAATGCAATAAAACAAACAAACAGACAAAACCCAAACAAACAAAAAATGCTTTGGGCATGCCTTTCAGGAATGAACGATGAACCAACGTCATAAATCATCCCCCTCTATTCCCTATTCTTCAGGTGTTATGTTTCTCTATTTTGTAGACTTTCATGTTCTACATTGTGAAAAAATAACTAATGCACAATCCCATGTATTTAAGCTTGTATGATTACTAATATTTGTCATCTTTTTAATTTGTAGAGGATATTTAATTTACTCTTTTCTGGAATATATGATAATCCTGTGCTTTACTTTCTCATGAAGGAGAGAGAGTAAAACAATAAGCACCTTGGTTTAAAAAGAACTAATTAGCAAGTTTCCCTCCGGTTCTCCAGGCTTATGGCAAATAACTTTCTTCCTGACAACTGAATATTACATCCCAACCTCCATTAGTCTTAATAGAAGTCATGCATTCTCTCCCACTTGCTGTGATATAAGAATAATTTTTCTTCTGAGTAGAATAATGGTTGTGAAGTCATTTAGGTAGTCACAGAAAAAAAATAGCCTTTTATTGTTGTTGTTGGGTTTTCTTTGATTCCGGGAATGAGGCTAAGAGAAACCTTGTTCCATTTTACCGTAAATACTATTAATCCAGAGATGAGTCCTTAGCATACAGAAATGATTGATTTGCATTTAAATGAGTGAATATTCAGAGTTTCTAGACTCAGATAAAACATCAAAATTATCCAGTGACCTTGGCTAAATTTTAGAGTTAACTACTTAGGTGGCCTAAACAAAAGCTTGTATTTTCAGCACTCCTACCATATGAAAAAAAAGACTAAAAGCTACCTTCCACCATCCTGATGTAAATTAGACACTGAAAGTATACACCTTACCTCCACTATTATTGATTTATTCATTTCTGACCTCGTTCCCAAGACAGCTCACTCATTTCCTCCACCAGGTCCAGGACCAATATCTTACTTTAAGTAAAAAGTTTTCACTCAGAAAAGTCTGGTTGACTATTGTATTTGACAAAGTAGAAAATAGAGTTATGGTGCTGTTTTAAAAGAACTGGGGAGGTCTGATTCCCAATCTGCATAATAAGGCTGTCTTTAGCACTGTGCATTAGCAGCAAGTAATTACCTCCAACTAGAATGAAATGAGGGTCAAGAATGGTTCCAAGTAATCCAGCAGAAGTGTTACTTGCTTTATTGAACATGCTACTACAAAGCTGTATTTGGAAGAGTCAAAGAAGAAAAAATGCCCCAAACCCAAATTGCCTTATGAGCTTTTTCACAAGAGCAGTCCAGAGTGGTCTGTACATGATAAATTTAAGAGTTGCGGTTGTTTAGTTTTACCACTTTAAATTAATTCACCTAAGAATTTAAATGATTTTGGGCTTCTGCTTTTGTGTCTAAATTTAATGATGCATTCTGTGAATATAAGGATAAACACACACAGATTTTTATACATGTAACTGACCTATTTTCAAATAGGTGTGCCTATTCCTGAATAAATAGATTGATGTCCTACCAGATTACAAATTAAGTAGATATGATTTATATGGTTTTAGTATGTGAAAGTATTAGCTGATTCTAATTTCTTCTTGTGAAATACTAAGCGAATGAAACATACTTATTAAAACTCAAACAAACTGTTATTGACTTATAGTCATCCATAGTTCTAATCTGGGTGGGTGACAATTCAAAGTCATGACAATAATTTTTTTATTAGCAGCAAATTCGCTTTGAGAACAAAAATGCAATCAGCTCCAGAACTCATACATTTTTTTCTTTCATTAGACATTAACCAACCAAAGTTTAGGGTGAATATGTTTTATACATCTAGGTCAATAATAATACAAAGAATGCTGGCCTAATAGCAATATCTTGAGCTTTTTACCCCACTAACATACAGCAGAAAGCACGTAGAAAATAAGCTCTTTCAACGAAATAAGTAATTAGAAATGACGGACTGTTCAGATTTAAATTTGATGATAATTATTTAAAAATGACAGAAGTATTGGAAGTTTATCATTCAAACCACCTTAAAAGTTCTTCCTAGTATACGCTACAACAACAACAAAAGGAACATTACAAAAAACTAAGACTTTGAGAGGCCAGACGTGGTGGTTCACACCTGTAATCCCAGCACTTTGGGAGACTGAGCGGGGGAGGATTGCTTGAGCTCAGAAGTTTGAGACCAGCCTTGGCAACATAGAGAGACCCCATCTCTAATAAAAAATTTTAAATTAGCTAGGTGTGGTGGAATGTGCCCATTGACCCAGCTACTCAGGATGCTGAGGACACTGAGTGGGGAGGATTGCTTGAGCCCAGGAGTTCAAGGCTGCAGTGAGCTATGATCACGCCGCTGTATTCTAGCCTCGGTAACAGAGCTTGACCTTGTCTCATAAAAGGAAAAATAATAATAAGACCTTGGGAAACTTTTAAAGCAGAAGAGAAAATGTGGGCGTATGTATAACTTCCCCTCAAATACCTCTATCCTATGCTGATACACTCATATTCCTAAGAAAGATAGCCGGAGAGGATTGCCAGACAAATGCAAACTTTTTTTATCCTGCAGAAGTTTCCTGTCCTGCATTCTTGCCTTCTTATCATCCTCAGATGAGATGAGCTTAATACATCAGAAAAGTCAGGATACAGTAGGCTATGTTCCAGTAACAAATAAACCCCAAAGAGCGAATTGTTTAACACACTAAGTTTATTCTACACTCAAAGTCCAAAATGAATCAGATGGCCGTCTTCCATCTTATAGCCTGCAAGGTTGCTGTGTCAAGAAAGAGAGAGCTAAAAGTTTCCATGAGGTGTGTCTGTAAGGGCCAGGTTTAGAAGTGCCTTGTGAAACCCCCCACCTTTGCATGCATCAGGGCCTAGCCATGTGATCCCAACCTAAGGCAAGGGAGACTGGGGAGTGGTTGGCCCACAAGAGGATGTGAAGTGGATCTTACCACTGTCTCTGCTGCAGGAGACCTTCTAGCTCCCTTAAGCTCATCTGGCTTAACAGCCAGCTCTGTTTTCTCTCCTCAGGGCTGTGCTGTGGGCCCTCTGATTCTCTAGAACCAACATCCCTTCAGAGAAAGAGAACGTTCAGTGAAAGAGGAAGAGAGAGAGATGGAATGACAGCACTAGTTCTCATACGAAGTCCCAAAAGCATGGAATTCCAGAATGGAATTCATTCTGCACATCATTTTCTTCAAGTGGGGAGAGAGAGAGAGGTACGGGAGTGGGGACAGAGAGACAGAGAGAGAACTATTGAAATAAGAATTTACCCTTATATTTGGAATAAGTAAGAATATAAATAAGAATATCCTTCTCACTCTACTTTCCTTCCTCCCACATAACTACTCCCACCATAGTGAATATGATAGAGTGTATATCTGATTTCCTTACTCCAAAAAGATATCAAGAACCTTAAGCTTTCTTTCTGAGCCACTCCTCACTAAGCTTATCCTCATTTCTTAAAGTATAACTATAGCTGGGCCATTTTACATTCTACTGAATATTCTGTGACACTGTGGTCATCAGCATGAATGACACTTTGGGGACTCATCTAACCAATATTTTGGATGTCTCCCAAGTGCCAAGTCTTGTACTAACTCCATCCTGAGGCTGTGCTTCTCTCAAAGAGCTTGTGGTCTAGCTGGTGTCATCCAAATACTGACAGATACATTACAGGAAACACAGCTACTGTTGCTTGTAACCCACACCCTGAGGTGTGCTGCCAGGTATGTGCTCAGCCACACATCACACACAAAAATGCCTTCTGAGGTACCAGTTGTGTACTACTCTAGAGTAATCACATCCAAGATGGGATGGCACATACATTAAAGACCAAAGCTTTGCTCTTCTCATGGGTGTTAAGAACTGGGAATTTGTTTCTTCCCGAGGCCAACTCTCACAGTCTTGATCTGTCAGAACTTACTGGGGTTGAGGAGAAAGATGATGTTCTGAACATGGCCTGTTTGGGCCTGTTTGGGGCTCAGTTTTGCCATCAGAGATGTTCCTTGCTGGCAGTGGCAGTGGCACTGGCCCACAATGGATAGAGCTGGCGTGAGGAGTGGAAGCTATAAACCAGGACACCAGAAGTTGCCCTTTTTAGACCCAGCTCTTCCACTAACTCACTCTGTGACCTTGGAGGTGTCCTTTTGGCCTCTCTGAGCTCCAGTTTTCCTCATGTGTAAAATCAAATGTTTGGACTAGACAAGGGCTCTTTCAGCTGTGACACCCTGTTATTCTGGGCATCTGTGTTCCTGCCTCTGTAATTGAGGTCATCAGTCCTATGTCATACTGGGTCTGCAGGAAGGATGAATTGGAGCAGAGTCACCAGGTTGATCAACTCGAGAGGCATCCCTCCCACAGTGACTCACCAGGAGAAAAACCATTAGACCCATCACCTCCGGGACTTGTTGACACTGATTTTCGTTTTTTTCTATAACTTCTAAATGCTCACAAACTGAAGAAGGCAATAACCCTTTTTTAGTCAGTGCAGCTACCAAAATGGAATGAAAGTACCTTTGCACCTGTCGCTGAGCTAGCCTCTCCAAAATGTACTTAGCCCATTGCTGAGGAAGTCTGTGGGTTTAGAGAGAGGACTTTCTAGAAGACAGAGCACTGCCTGTCACTGGAGGCCCAGCTTAGCATGAGGGGACTTGTCACACAGTACTGTGGAATTACACACCTTTAGAGCTGCCAATAAGTTCAGCCTTCTCCTCACCTTCACACAGATTTCTTCACACACATTTTGCACACAGGGAAGTGAAGCCCAGAGAGGTTGATTAACCCAAAGTTATGCACGGTATGAAGGACTGAGATGAGAACTGGCATCTTCTGACTCCTGACTGTTAGGCCAGTGCTCTTGCACTCTACTGTGCTAAATAATTCATAGACACATGAATCTGGTATCAAGAACAGTGACATGATAATGGTACAGCCAATAATGGTAGTTACATATACCACATATTTATTTTACATGTATATAATATGTGTATTATATGTAATATATACTCTTTAGTCCCAACTTATAGGTAAGAAACTGAGACACGTAGAGATGAACTAATTTATTCATTTGGTGACATACAGCTCAGTTCTTCCATTGAAGCAATTTTTTAAGTGCTTGTCATGAGCAGGCATTAAACTAGTCACTATGATGGAATTTAGAGTTAAATTAGAGCTCTGCCCTCAAGGAGATGATAGTAATGTATAACCTAAGCCACAGACATGGGTAACAGTTACATAAGGGAGAGATGGGACTGATGTCAGAAGAGAGAGCTGGCTAGATTTGGGGAAACTCAAAGAAAGGGATGTATTTTTTTTTCCAGATTGAATGGGTTAGAGGAGGAAAGACAAGGGTAGAGGTAACTGAACTGAATCGCCAAAGAAGTGTAGGTTGTAGGGCATAGAATAGGGAGTGAAGAGCCAGAATGGGCCAAAAATATCTGCATGAAGCCAAACAGCACATCAGTTGACAAGTTTGTTCTTTGACAGGTGCGCAGCCACAACCAAGGGATAGCAAGTGTAAAATGTTTAGTAGTAGGTGAAGACCAGGAATGTGACTAATCTCATGAACCACCTGTGATAAAGAAATCTTTGCTTTCTGATTTTGTTACACCAAAAAAAAAAAAAAAGAAAAGAAAAGCCATTAGAAAACTTGTAAACCTGGTATCTAAACTACAAGCAAATTGAAACTGACCCAGCTCACTGTTAAGAGTCTCTTTGTGAGGGAAACCAGAGCATTTTCCTGTAAAGTCAACAGGGTTTACAGTTGTAATAGGCCATTGATTCTGAATACACAAATCTGAACAAACCATGGATCAAATCAGTCTCCCTGAAAGATGGCAGCTGCAAAAGGTAAAAGCCAGATGCAACAGAGTTAACCTCCATCACCACTTTAAAGAGGAGCAGAGCTGTGATTATCTCCACTGAAGAACAAAATGAACATTGGGTTTAAGCCAGTGTTGTGCTGGTAAATATTTGAACACTGACTGTTTAAAAATGTGTATGTGTCAAGGACAGAAAACCAAACACCGCACATTCTCACTCATAAGTGGGAGTTGAGCAATGAGAACACATGGACACAGGGAGGGAAACATCACACACTGGGGCCTGTTTTGGATCTGTAGTTATTGGGAGGGTCAGGGGAGGGATGGCATTAGGAGAAATACCTAATGTAGATGACAGGTTGTTGGGTGCAGCAAACCACCATGGCACGTGTATACCTATGTAACAAACCTGCACATGTACCCCAGAACACGAAGTATAATAGATAATATTTTAATGAAATATTAAAATTAAACTGCCAAGAATGTATATTTTAAAAGGTGTGTGTTTAAGCTTATTATTAATTTTCCCAATAAAGAGCACATAATTTACAAATAACAATAAAATGTTCAGTATTCTTTGTTCTAAATTCCATGTACCCAATTGTTTCTTTAAGAACGTTTTTATTGATTTTTGCCAAATTATTGTATCTATAGCTAACCTATGGGTGCAACTGATGAATGAATATAGTCTCAAAATAATATGGTTAGTATTTTTGGTTACCTTAGTAGGTAAGAAGAAGGTGAAACCAAAAAGACCTGTGTTGGAACCTAATTTGCTCCTCCATAATATTAGTAACTTCCTTACTGAATCAAATAACAGTTTTCAAATAATAGACCATCACTATTTTTCCAGTTTTGTGCTGCTCATGATGTAATGTCTACAAACACAGCACACTTTGAAGTTTAATATGTAATATTTACATTTTCTCCATCCATTTCTAATAATCAACAGTATAGCAAATCAAGTCCTGATTGGTGGTGTTTGCTTATTTCTATGATATAATACTTCCTTACAGCTGGTTTCCAGCTCCCAATGAGATATCACTGAATGCAGAGCTGGAAAGAGAGGTACCGTAGCAGGCCTTATGTAACATTTTCACTATTATGCACTGAATATGTGCGTGTATGTCCCCAAGTCTATATGTTGAAGCCCTGACCCCCAATGTGATGGTATTTGGAGAAGGCTCCTTTGGTAGGTAATTAGATTTATGTAATTAGGTTTAGATGAGGTCACAAGTGTGGGGTCCCCATGATGAGATTAGTGACCTTATAAAAAGAGACCGGAGTATCCTATAACACTGTAGTTAAATACGAACAGAATTAACAATAATACATAGATTTAAATAGCTAGAATGAAGATATTGAATGGTCTCAACCCAAAGAAATGATCAATGTTTGAGATGATGGGTATGCCAATTACCCTGATCTGATCACTGTCCATCATGTATATTGCAACATCACTATGTACCCCATAAACATGTACAATTATTATGTGTCAATTTTTTTAAACTAAAAAGTTTGAAAAAGTAAAAATAATTGTAGAAAATAAAAACACCATGGTCACAAAAAAATAAAAATTAAAAAAGAAACCAGAGTTTGCACTTGTGCACCCCCTCGCCTGCCCCATCACCATAAAGGAACACCCTCCCTGTGCTTCCTCTTTCTATTGTTACCACTTACTCCCCATCCTCTCACAACTACTAATCTGTTCTCCATCTCCATAGTTTTATTTCCAGAATGTTATAAATATAAAATTATACAGTACATTAACTTTTGAGATGACTTTTTTCACTAAGAATAATTCCCTAGTTTCGTCTACATAGTTGCATGTATCATTTCTTTTATTTCTGAGTAGTATTCCATTGTGCAGATAAACCAGAATTTGTTTAACCATTCACCCATTGATAGACATGTGGGTTGTTTCCAGTTCTTTGCTGTTATGGATAGAGCTGCCATAGACATTTGTGTATTTTGTATATAGATTTTATGCGAATATAATTTTTCATTTTTCTGGGATAAGTGCCTAAAACTGATTGCTGGGACATATGATTGGTGCAAGAAACTTCCAAACTATTTTCCAGAGTGCCTGTATTATTTTCCTTTCCCACCATCATGTATGAGAGATCAAGCTTCTCTGTATTCTCGCCAGCATTTTGTGTTGTCACTGTTTTCCATTTTAGCAGTTCTAATTGCTATGTGCTGATATCTCATTCAGGTTTTAATTTGCATTCTCTAATGGATAACGATGTTGGACATCTTTTTATGTGTTTATTTGCCACCCGTATCACCTCTTTGGGGAAATGTTTCCTCATGTCTTTTACCCATTTTCTAATTGGAGTTTGTTTCTTTACTATAGAGTTTTAAGAGTTCTTTATATATTCGAGATGTAAGAACTTTGTCAGATATATGGTTTGCAAGCTTTTTCTCCCAGTCTGTAACTTGTCTTTTCATTCTCTTAAAAGAGTCTTTTGCAGCATAAAAGCTTCAAATGTTGATAAATCATATATCAATTTTTGGTGTCATGTCTAAGAACTCTTTACTTAGATTTACATCCTGAATATTTTCACTTATTTTTAAATAAAAAGTTTTAGAGTTTTATATTTTCATTTAAATCCATGATCCATTATGAATTAATTTTTCATGTGGTGTGAGGTTTTAAATCAAGGTTCATTTTTCTGCCCATTGGTGTCCAATTGTTCCCGTGTTGTTTGTTCAAAGTTATCCCTTCTCCAATGAAATTTTTGTTTTTAATATAATTCATTTCATTATAAGTTTTAAAAATAATGCTTGTGCGTAACAACTAGCTCACAAAAATTTAACAATCAGTTCTGGGAGCCAGCACAGGGTGGCTCCAGCACTTTATTGGTTTAAACTATATTGTATGTTATTGATTAGGAGGGAAAAAGTAGTCATATGGATGGTTAGAAATGATGAGTGTTTACCTAAATGCCCATCAGTGATAGACTGGACAAAAAAAATGTGGTACATATACACCATGGAATACTGTGCAGCCTTAAAAAGGAGCGAGATTATGTCCTTTGCAGGGACATGGATGGAGCTGGAAGCCATAATCCTTAGCAAACTAATGCAGGAACAGAAAACCAAACACTTCATGTCCTCACTTATAAGTGGGAGCTGAATTATGAGAACACATGGACACATGTCGGGGAACAACCCACACTGAGGCCTGTTGGAAAGTGGGAGGGGAGGGAGAGTATCAGGAAGAATAGCTAATGGATGCTGGACTTAATGCCAAGGTGCTGAAATGGTCTTTGCAGCAAACCACCATGGCACACGTTTACCTGTGTAAAAAGCCTGCGCATCCTGCACATGTACCCCAAGCTTAAAATAGATGTTAAGAGGAAAAAAAGAAAGAGTGAGTGTTTGTAAATAAATACATATGTAAAACATTATAAGAACATAAGGGCCCAGAGGTAGCATTAGTATCATTTTGTAGAAAATTAAAACTCAGGTTTGAAACTCACATTTTACTAGCCTCAGAGGGAGGAAGCAGGAATGGGATGTAATTCATGCTATTACTTTGAAATTGCTTAATTAATAGATTATTTTCAAACTAATTGGGTGGCCAGGAAGCTTAGTAGAATAATCATGGCCTCTGTGGTCAAATGGAGCTGGGTCTGAACCTTGGCTCTGACATTTACCAGCTTTGAGGAAATGCCTTATTCACTATCAGTTTCCCTTAGTGTTAAAATGGAGAGAACTCCAAGAATCAAAAGCTATATTCATTAATTTAACAAATACTTGATGAGTTCTGTTCTATGGAGAAGGGATTGGGGATACAGCAATGAGCAAAACAGTCATGATTTTTGCCCTCAAAGAGTTTACAATCCAGTGAAGAGGTGGACAGTGAACAAATAAGCACATTAGTGAAATGGTATTACCATTGTGATAAGCGGCATGAAGGAAAAAAAGCAGATGTAGTGGTTTAAACAGACAAACCCAAAACTTAGCACTTTTCCAAGCACACAGAGTTTGCTCAGTGGCAGCTATTCATATTACTGCAGATTAGGGTACGATTAGTGTGGTCTAGGCAGAGGTTTGGAGGCCTGTCTGGGGACCTGACCACTGTCATCTATGTTGCATACTGTAATGCTCATTTTGCACATCAATCTGAATTGGATGTGCTTCAAGGTCCTCCTCTTACTCTAAAAATCTGTGTTCCTTAGGTGTGTCAAACAGGGATTAGTTTAATTTCTTACAAAAGGTGAGGGTAAATTCAGCAATCAATATGGTAGTAATTGACTCAGTTGCTATATGTGTTTACATTTTAATAATGTTTTTCTGTGATATTCCCTACTCATTATGCCTTTTTTAACATAGAGTAAATTATGAAAAAAGACTTAGGGAGCTAGAATCCTAGGACAATGAGATGACTCTGAAAGTGTTTACCAACTTTACTTCCAACTACTGGCACACATTGAGTTTTGTTTGGAAGTAAGTTATTATTAATCAATGTTTTTTTGTAATGAAGTCCATAAATCCACATTAAATACACATCCAGACTTCTTGAGGTCCTTTTGATTTTGCATATTTTCATCAGAATAATTCACTAAACTCAATCTGAGTCTTTTTCATTTTAAGTTTTTGCTGATTTTCTACTAAGTGTCCTCTGACTTATTGAGCAACCAGTGCAGCATTGGCTGCCTGGGCAGGGAAGGAAAGAGCAGGGGTTATATAGGCATCTGAGTGATTCTGCTACTTGGCTCTTGTTCTTATGGTTTAAAGTAGAAGGAATAATCTTTTCACCACTGTCTCCACCACCTCCAGTTTTCAGTGGGAAGATGAGGAGTAAGAGGTACATGGTTAGTTATTTTCTGTTTCCCTTCTCTAATTTCTTTTATTATCAAATTGGTACTGCCTTATTGTAGGAAATTGGGAAAATAAAAACTACAAAAGGGAAAATAAAACTTATCTGTAATGTTACTGTTAGGAGTCATCGTCTCCCATACTTTGAAACCGGATATGATAATTCCATAATTTCAGGGTTAGACTCTATTAAAGTCTCTACTTATGCCTCTACAGCACTTTAAGACTAATGGAGGAAGCCATATACCTAAGTGAGGCCCAAGATCCAGAAAAAAAAAAAAGAGAAGAAAGCTTAGGTAAGAGCCATATAATGCTGTGTTACAGGAACTATTCTAAATACATTGCAAATATGTTTCTTACAACCACACTCTATAGGTACTATTATTACCCTCATTTTTCTATAGTCACAAAAGCAGTAAGAGGTAGAACCTGAATTCAGGCCCAGTAAGACTGGCTCCAGAGTCCACAGGCTAACAAACTTTGTAATACTACAGAAAGCTGAGTAACCATTTCCAACTTCCCTCCTCCCCTAGCTCATTCCCTCCTGTGGGAAGCCAACACTTTCATTGTTTCTTTGTCTCACTCATGGCCCAATATTTACTTTGTTCCTATTTTGACTTGTTGTGTGATGTCTGTTACTCCTGTCAGTGGAGGAACTGTTTTGTCCCATTATCCTCTTTCTAGAACTTTCCCTCCACTCACTTCTACTGAAGGCCAGCTGTATTTCCATGACCTGCCAATACAACTCACAACCATCTCCTCCAAAAATCTGGTAGTTTTACACAGTAACCAAAGTCACATACAATCTTTAGCATAGATTTGGGGAGGAGGGAGGGAGATGATTAAGTGCGGTGTTTAACATGGGGTTGGGGAGGTTTTGTGAGGTCACTGAGGGTCCGACGACTCCTTCAAACCATCAGGGAGATAACCTCTATTGATTGGTGTATTTTTCTTGAATTTTTTTCTATGCATACACTTTTCTAAAGTTTATTTTATTTATTTTTATTTTACCCAACTTGTAATTTTGAAATAACTCAAACCTGGAGAAAAATGGAAAGTATTTTAACTGAAGACTTTTTACCTTTACCTACTATATTAGTTTCCTGGGACTGCTATAACAAATTACCACAGACTGGGTAACTTAAAACAATATAAATGTATTGTCTCACAGTTCTGGAGGCCAGAAATCTTAAATGGAGGTGTTGGCAGGGCCATGCTCCCTCTGAAGGCTCCAGGGAAGGATCCTTTCCTTTTCCTACCTTCTGGCGATTGCCGACAGTCCTTGGGTTCCTTGGTTTGTAGAGGCATTCCTCGAATCTTTGACATCACATGGCACTTGGCCTCCTTCCTCATGGGTCTCTCTGTCCCTCCTTTCTTCTTATAAGGAATGCAATTGTATTGGATTTAGGGCCCACCCTAATTCAGTATGACCTCATCATAATTTAATTACATCTGCAAAGGTCCTATTTCTAAATAATGTTACATTCTGCAGTTCTGAGAGGACATTAATTTTGGTGGATATTATTTAGCTCAGTACACCTGTAGTCACCAATTGTTAACATTTTGACACATTCGTTTTATTTTTAACTCCAACTGTCCACCCACCCACCCACCCGTCCATCCTCACACACACAGATTTTGTTAATCCATTTGAAAGTACTAGACATGACACTACACCCCTAAATACTTCAGCTGCTGGTATCTATTAGGCAAAACAACATTTTCGCTACATAACCACAATACTACTATTATCTCATATTTAATATGAATCCCATAATATCTGATATAGAGATCATATTCATATTTCCCCATTTTTTCTAAAAACATTCTTTATAGCTGATGGATTTTTTCCCCCACAAATCAAGATTGAATAAAGGATCAAACATTGCACTTATTTATTATGTTTCTTTAATCTCCTTTTAGCTAGAAGGATACCTCCCTTTTTTTTATTTTTCATGATACTCATATTTTTGAAGAGTCCAAGCCAGTTGACTTTGAGAATGTACCATATTCTGGGTTTGTCTGATCATTTCTTCATTATTAGATCAGATTAAGCATTTTTGAAAAGAATTCCCCGCAGGAGACGCTGTCTACTCTGGTTGCCTGACATCCTGAGGCTCATGATGCCCGTTTGCTCTGCTGGTCATGATGCCACATGTGACAGCTTTGCTGGGGTGGCGGCAACCGCTTCTCTGCACAGTCATGCACATTGTTTCCCAGTCTTTTCAACTCTCGCTTCACATCGTCTTTTTATTTGTCCTTTTTTCTTCAGAGCTTTTGGATTTCTGATTAGAAGTGTTTAGAAAATATCTGTAAGTGCTTTTTTGTACACATTTAACTCAGTCCGGCAGTAGTGTTAGTTTTCTTCTGCTATGTAGTTGTTTGGAGGAAAAAATTTTCACCTGCTGAAATGTTTTGACTCTCATTTTCTAAAGTTTTATATTGACTTTGTGGGGATGTCATCGCTGTTTTATGTTTTAATTGTCTTGCGTTTTCCTGTACCAACAAAACCAGATGATTCTGTGTAGACAGCAATAAGGTTTTGGAGAGACTTAATTGATTCTTGGATCAAGAACACTGTCTTCTGTTGACACAGTGAAGTTTTTTGTTGTTGTTTTTTTGTTTTTTAATAGTAGATGGCACATTTTGTGTGATGGGATGGGGGTGGTAGTGTGCTGTCTCTTCTTCCTGAACAACCCTTAATTTCATGATCATGGTATCTCCCCTGCCAGGTAAGTATGTCATATGGCCTCCTTCCTCATGGGTCTCTCTGTTTTGAATGCTTACTTTCTTCTGCTTCACCATCTAGGCTCCAAGGGCACCTCCTCTCCCAAAAAAGCCATGCCTGGACCTGCACTCTCAAGCCTCCTCCCTTTGTGCCCCAGTAGCTCTGATCCACCAGGTCATTGACCTTTCTCTCTTTATCCTCTCAGGTGTGACATTTTCTTACCGGGAATGATTTTATCTGTGCTCTTCCACTTGCTAGGCCTCACTGCCTCCTCCTCTGCCTCCTCCTCTTTGCCGAGCATTCGCCGGCTGACTTTCGGCTCCAGCAAGGCCTTCAGCGCTGGCTCTGCAGGTGTCAGATTTTTATTTCCCCACCTCTGTGTAAATTCAGATTTGTAGCATTCTCAGTCTCTTACTTATGTTGTAGACAGGGGTTATGGGTGGTTTTATTTGCTATCCTTGTTCATCTCTGTAGGTTTCAGAGAACATGTGTGGAGAGATCCATATTTAATGTCTAGAAACTCCAAGCCTGCATATATTTATTCTTGCTGCTTTGATGTTTTGATGTAAATACAATTATATATTTCACATTTTAAAATTCTGACATGGTATAGTATAATTGTATCTATCTTTTTCTCTCTTTTTGTGGTTTGCTTTTTACATTTAACTCTTTAATTCTTCTGGAATTATTCTTTGCTTTGGCTTGTTTATCTAGACCTTCTGTTCTTGCCTATGGGCACAATAGAACATAAGGAAACATGGCCTAGTTTGCTTAGCAATGGACAGATGCTTAGAGAAATGAGGGGCAAGCTTTGGCCTTGTGCAAATGTGGTGGATGCTTGCTGAAGCGCAGAGTGGACAGGACCAGGGATGATCTGACTGTGAGTTTCTTAAGAAAGTTGAGTGTTGGTCTCTTGGCACTTGAGGCTCTCATTTCTGCAGAGTTTGTCAAGGACCAACGGCCCATCAAATCTGGCTGCTTGTCAGATGCCTCAGAACAGCTTTATGTCTTGTCACATTCTTAGTCACTGGCTTATGCCCCAAATTCTCCACTAACGTTTCAGCTTCTCATGAGCAGTGACTACTTCCTTGTCTCAGAGGACATCTAGCTGGAGCCTTGCCCAAAGTGGGTTCTCAGAGACAATTCAGTCACCTTTGAAAGCTTCTATCCTGAGATCACAAAAGGGGTTACAACAAAAGCAGTGTATTTTCCTTTGGAGACGGATAAGAAAAGAAAGACACCTGAGCGGGAGTGGGTAGAAGAAGTATTATGCAGCCTCTATGAGGCCTGACCCTTTGACAGCCTCAGGTCCTCTTCATTTTCCTCAAGAAGAGCTGAAAAAAAGGAAGCCTGTCAATATCCCACTTTTAAATATACACTATGTTGGTATATTCACCAGTAGCTATCAGGGAAAATTCAGCCAGATATCGGGTGAAATTCACCCCGATATTTCACGTAGTTTCTTTTCTATTTTCCCTAAGTGTTGGTCGGTCTGAGAAATAAAGGGACAGAGTACAAAAGAGGGAAATTTTAAAGCTGGGTATCCGGGGGAGACATCACATGTCAGCAGGTTCCGTGATGCCCCCTGAGCCATAAAACCAGCAAGTTTTTATTAGTGATTTTCAAAAGGGGAGGGAGTGTATGAATAGGGTGTGGGTCACAGAGATCATGTGCTTCACAAGGTAATAGAATATCACAAGGCAAATGGAGGCAGGGCGAGATCACAGGACCACAGGACGGGGTGAAATTAAAATTGCTAATGAAGTTTTGGGCACGCATTGTCATTGATAACATCTTATCAGGAGCCAGGGTTTGAGAGCAGACAACTGGTCTGACCAAAATTTATTAGGCGGGAATTTCCTCGTCCTAATAAGCCTGGGAGCACTATGGGAGACTGGGGCTTATTTCATCCCTACAGCTTCGACCATAAAAGATGGCCAACCCCCGAAGCGGCCATTTCAGAGGCCTACCCTCAGGGATGCATTCTCTTTCTCAGGGATGTTCCTTGCTGAGAAAAAGAATTCAATGATATTTCTCCCATTTGCTTTTGAAAGAAGAGAAATATGGCTCTGTTCCGCCCGGCTCACCGGCGGTCAGAGTTTAAGGTTACCTCTCTTGTTTTCTGAACATTGCTGTTATCCTGTTCTATTTCAAGTTGCCCAGATTTCATATAGTTCAAACACGCATGCTCTACAAACAATTTGTGCAGTTAACACAATCATCACAGGGTCCTGAGGCGACATACATCCCCCTCATCTTACGAAGATGATGGGATTAAGAGATTGAAGTAAAGGCAGGCATAGGAAATCACAAGGGTATTGATTGGGGAAGTGATAAGTGTCCATGAAATCTTCACAATTTATGTTCAGAGATTGCAGTAGAGACAGGCATAAGAAATTATAAAAATATTAATTTGGGGAACTAATAAATGTCCATGAAATCTTCACAATCCACGTTCTTCTGCCATGGCTTCAGCCGGTCCCTCCATTCAGGGTTCCTGACTTCCTGCAGAAAGCAGCCACCCAGATCCTGCCCGAAGTTGCCCATAAAGCACTTTTGGAGTGGCTAGATTATGGATCCAATTAAGAATCCCTGTACTGCAAATTCTAAAGTTCTGGCCTAGAGTCCTGTGAGCTATCCTGCTTACAATTGTTACTAGCAGCACACACGTCTCTGGAATGCGAAGAAGAAAGAAAAAAAAGACAAGGAACGTGAAAATTGGGTGATGTCAGCCTCCCTTGGATAAAGCCCATCAATGGTTTTCGTTGTCTTGGGGTGAGGAACAAATCCTTGATAGAACTAATATGATCCTCCATGATCTGCCCATGCCGCCTTCTCCAGCATCATCTGCTACTCCAACTCCCTTGCTGCCTGTGCACCAGCCCCTGGCCTCATTTCAGTTTCTCAAACATTCTGAGCTTCTTTCCACCAGAGGGTGTTTGCATATGCTGTTCCCCCTCCCTTGAATGCAGCTACTCCCTCTTTTTCCTTAGTTAATGCTTGGATATCTTTCAGATCTCAGGTCAAATTTCACTTCTTCAGAAAGTCTTCCTTGATTGCCCCTGTTAAACACACATTCTTGTAGCAACTGGTATTTCCAGGGTATTTCTTGCAGTTGTAATTTTACATCTTTTGCAGGGTCCTTTTACTAATAATGTTCTTCTCCCTACCCCACCAGGCTACAATTTCCATGAATGCAGAAAAAGAATTTATTTTTGCCAACCATTGAAATCCATGTGCTTAAAATAAAGACTGGCCCACAGAAGATGCTGAATAAAATGTTTGTGGTATGCATGAATGAAGTGATTAATGTAAAGCAACTGGTGAGGGCTAAATGTCCAAAGTGAAACAAACACTGAACAATCATGTAGGCAGATAAACAGTTGGCTGATTTTTTTTAAGAAGTGATTCTTTGGTAATCTCTGACAAAGATGCTGATACAACTGAATATATACATAGCTGAGAGACAGATGGAATAACTAAGATGAAAGTTGAGGAAGAAGATTGAACAAAACATGATAAAAAATTCAGAGCTACTTGCTGGTTGTGTCTGAAAGTAGTGTTCATTTCTAGTCATATCGCTGCCATAAGGAGTTGAAAGACAGTGAGGAGAAGAGCCTAAGAAGGGCAGCACGGATGACCCCAGATTAAATGTCAAGCCACTCACAGAAAGTTTAGAGACTTACAGTGGAAAGTCAAAAGGACTTGAAGGAGATGTAATTACAGATTCAAAGCTCAATGACTGTATATGATAATGTCACCTGCTTTCATTTTAACAGAGACCTATTTACACAATGCAGATCCTAAAGTGCAGACTTGGAAAATTCCAAGTAAATTTATGAAGGGTTTTTCAATAGCAACAAAAGGACCTAAAAGCATAGGGTAGTGGAAGGTATTAAAGTTGCTATGTGAGAAGAAACACATGAATCTGTGAATGAATTCTCTTTCTTTCACCCTCACTCTCTGTCTCTGTCTAGTGCATGTGCACACACATTTATATTTTAAGAAAAGTATTTTTAAAAGGAATCTAACAAAGAGATGGTGTTAATTTGGATCTTTTAAACCAAAATACTACATATTCATTTTGCATTTTAATCAGATTTTTTCATAATCTGAAAGAAACAGATATATGGCTGCTGTTTTCCACTCATTAGTATATTCTATTGACTCCAAAAGTAAAGGGAGATTTATAATTCTTTACTGTTTACCAAAAGCATTGAAGGAAAAAGCTGAACATTGACTTTTTTTATAGAGTTGTTATATTATACTTCATATTGGTATGGAGATGGAATTGGCTTCTCAAAGCATCATTCTTGAAATATATCTCTTCCTCCCTATAGAAAATTTGTGCATAGGATTACCAGGGACATTTGTGGAAGATCTGGTGAGAATAGAAAACCAGGGAGGTGGGATGACTAGGAACAGACTGAGCTAAGGCAGGGTTAAGTGAGACCCTGATAGTAAAGAGAGATTGCCTGTTAGCTAGAAGTTATTGAAATACTTATCACATTAAAGAATGTGGCTAAAGGCTCAAATAGCCATATTTTTTCCAGCTAGAAAATAAATCAAATTTAACATGACCAGCCCACGCTTTATTGATAATAGACTAAGATCACACAGCGAGTGCTCTGGCTAATAGGATTGCTGTGCAGTTACAACCATTGCTATTACAGCAGATACAGTTCTGCCTGCAAAGGCACCATGGAATTGTGCATGACCAAAGACTTGAGTTGTCCTGAATGTCTTTGACCTTGAAAAGAGGAGATAAATGGGACTGAGCAACATGGGGACTAAGGAAGACATTCAGGACAGACCTGAATTGAAGAATGGGGTGTCCAAATCACAAGCCTGGTCTGGTTTAGGTGACCATCATATACAGAATGGATTGGGAGTCTTAATTTAGTAGGCAGGTGGAGCTGCCAGAAGCACTCAGGCTGCTTCTCAAAAGCAGGTGAATACTTTATGTCCTCTTTTGTCCATTTCCACCTCTACATTTGTGGTAGACAGAACAAAGGTCCACAAAGATATCCATGTCCTAATCCCCAGAACCTTTAAATGTGTTACCTTACCTTACCAAATAATTTACCGTGACTTACTAAAAGGGACTTTGCACATGTGATTAAGGTTAGGGGCCTTGAGATGGGGAGATAATCCTGTATTATTCCATTGTGAACCCAACCTAATCATATGAATCCATAAAAGGGGAGAACCTTTTCCCGCTGAAGTTGAAATCAAAAAGAGATGTGCCCCCAGGAGAATGGTAAGAGAAATGCAATGTTTTTGAAGATAGAGGAGGGGACCATGAGCCAAGGAATGTGTGTGGTCTCTAGAAACTAAATAAAGTGAGGAAATGGATTATTTTTTGGAGTCTTCAGAAAGGAACACAGCCCTGCCAACACTTTGATCTTAGCCCAGTGAGGCCTGCTTTGGACTTGTAACCTACAGAACTTTAAAATAGTAAGTTGTATTGTTTTAAGCCCCTGTATTTGTGGTAATTTGTAACAGCAGCTATAAAAAAAAATAAAGTCTCTTAATCCAAGTTGATAACGCCACTTGTCTGAAGTATTTACTGCAGTAATCTTCTTACTGATTTCCCTGCTTCCAGTTCTGTCCTTCCACAACCCACAATTGTTCAGAGTTGTCCTCTTGAAAAATACCAGGTCAGTGATATTTCGTGGCTCAAAACTATCCAATGAATCCATGGCCCATAGCATGAAACCCAGAATTCTAAATGGCCCCTTTTCAACCTCTTATCACACTACTTTCTCTCTCATGGGCCCAGAAGTTCCCCCTCAGAGATAAAGTTTCTGATTTTTATAATTGCTTGCTTGATATTTTTTCATAACGTGACTGCCTAGGTATAATTTGATTTTGTCAGTTTCTTAAACATTATATAAGTAGGATAATACAGTAACTATTTTTTATAATTATTATACTTTAAGTTCTAGGGTACATGTGCACAATGTGCAGGTTTGTTACACAGGTATACATGTGCCATGTTGGTTTCCTGCACCCATTAACTCATCATTTACATTAGGTATTTCTCCTAATGCTATCCCTCCCCCTGACCCCACCCCATGACAGGCCTCAGGGTGAGATGCTCCCCACCCTGTGTCTAAGTGTTCTCATTGTTCAATTCCTACCTATGAATGAGAACATGTGGTGTTTGGTTTTCTGTCCTTGGGATAGTTTGCTCAGAATGATGGTTTCCGGCTGCATCCATGTCCCTGCAAAGGACATGAACTCATCCTTTTTTATGGCTGCATAGTATTCCATGGTGTATATGTGCCACATTTTCTTAATCCAGTCTATCATTGATGGACATTTGGGTTGGTTCCAAGTCTTTGCTATTGTGAATAGTGCCACAACAAACATACAAGTGCATGTGTCTTTATAGTAGCATGATTTATAATCCTTTGGGTATATACCCAGTAATGGGATTGCTGGGTCAAATGATAATTCTAGTTCTAGATCCTTGAGGAATTGCCACACTGTCTTCTGCAATGGTGGAATTAGTTTACCGCCCCCCCCCACCAACAGTGTAAAAGCATTCCTATTTCTCAACATCCTCTCCAGCATCTGTTGTTTCCTGACTTTTTGATTATCGCCATTCTAACTAGCGTGAGACAGTATCTCATTGTGGTTTTGATTTGCGTTTCTCTGATGACCAGTGATGATGAGCATTTTTTCATGTGTCTGCAGGTGCATAAATGTCTTCTTTTGAGAAGTGTCTGTTCATATCCTTTGCCCTCTTTTTGATGGGGTTGTTTTCTTCTTCTAAATTTGTTTAAGTTCTTTGTAGATTCTAGATATTAGCCCTTTGTCAGATGGGTAGATTGCAAAAATTTTCTCCCATTCTCTATATTTCCCATTCACTCTGACAGTAGTTTCTTTTGCTGTGCAGAAGCTCTTTAGTTTAATTAGATCCCATTTATCTAGTTTGGCTTTTGTTGCCATTGCTTTTGATGTTTTAGTCATGAAGTCCTTGCCCATGCCTATGTCCTGAAAGGTATTGCCTAGGTTTTCTTCTAGGATTTTTATGGTTTTAGGTCTAACATTTAAGTCTTTAATCCATCTTGAATTAATTTTTGTATAAGGTGTAAGGAAGGGATCCAATTTCAGCTTTCTACATATGGCTAGCTAGTTTTCCCATTTATTAAATAGAGAATCCTTTCCCATTTCTTGCTTTTGTCAGGTTTGTCAAAGATCAGATGGTTGTAGATGTGTGGTGTTATTTCTGAGGCCTCTGTTCTGCTCCATTGGTCTATATATCTGTTTTGGTACCAGTACCATGCTGTTTTGGTTACTGTAGCCTTGTAGTAGAGTTCGAAGTCAGGTAGCGTGATGCCTCAAGCTTTGTTCTTTTTGCTTGGGATTGTCTTGGCAATGTGGGCTCCTTTTTGGATCCATATGAACTTTAATTGTTTCCAATTCTATGAAAAATGTCATTGGTAGTTTAATGGGGATGGCATTGAATCTATAAATTACCTTGGGCAATATGGCCATTTTCACCATATTGATTCTTCCTATTCATGAGCATGGAAGGTTCTTCCATTTGTTTGTGTCCTCTTTTATTTTGTTGGGAAGTGGTTTGTAGTTCTCCTTGAAGAGGTCCTTCACATCCCTTGTAAGTTGGATTTCTAAGTATTTTATTCTTTTTGTAGCAATTGTGAATGGGAGTTCACTGATGATTTGGCTCTCTGTTTGTCTGTTATTGGTATTTAGGAATGCTTGTGATTTTTGCACATTGATTTTGTATCTTGAGACTTTGCTGAAATTGCTTATCAGCTTAAGGAGATTTTGGGCTGAGACGATGGGGTTTTCTAAATATACAATCATGTCATCTGCAAAAAGGGACAATTTGACTTCCTCTTTTCCTAATTGAATACTTTTATTTCTTTCTCTTGCCTGATTGCCCTGGCCAGAACTTCCAACACTATGTTGAATAGGAGTAGTGAGAGAGGGCATCCCTCTCTTGTGCCAGTTTTCAAAGGGAATGCTTCCAGTTTTTGCCCATTCAGTATGATGTTGGCTGTGGGTTTGTCATAAATAGCTCTTATTATTTTGAGTTACGTTCCATCAATACCTAGTTTATTGAGAGCTTTCAGCATGAAGGCTGTTGAATTTTATCAAAGGCCTTTTCTGCATCTATTGAGATAATCATGTGGTTTCTGTCATTGGTTCTGTTTATGTGATGGATTATATTTATTGATTTGCATATGTTGAACCAGCCTTGCATCCCAGGGATGAAGCTGACTTGATCGTGGTGCATAAGCTTTTTGATGTGCTGCTGGATTCAGATTGCCAGTATTTTATTGAGGATTTTTGCATCAATGTTCATCAGCGATACTGGTCTAAAATTCTCTTTTTTTGTTGTGTCACTGCCAGCCTTTGGTATCAGGATGATGCTGGCCTCATAAAATGAGCTAGGGAGGATTCCCTCTTTTTCTATTGATCGGAATACTTTCAGAAGGAATGGTACCAGCTCCTCTTTGTATCTCTGGTACAATTCGGCTGTGAATCCGTGTGGTCCTGGACTTTTTTTGGTTGGAAGGCTGTTAATTATTGCCTCAATTTCAGAGCCTGTTATTGGTCTATTCAGAGATTCAACTTCTTCCTGGTTTAGTCTTGGGAGGGTGTATGTGTCCAGGAATTTATCCATTTCTTCTATATTTTCTAGTTTATTTGCATAGAGGTGTTCATAGTATTCTTTGTATTTCTGCGGGATAGGTGGTGACATCCCCTTTATCATTTTTATTGCATCTATTTGATTCTTCTCTCTTCTTCTTTAGCAGTCTTGCTAGCAGTCTATCAATTTTGTTAATCTTTTCAAAAAATCAGCTCCTGAATTCATTAATTTTTTGAAGGGTTTTTTGTGTCTCTATCTCTTTCAGTGCTGCTCTGATCTTAGTTATTTCTTGCATTCTGCTAGCTTTTGAATTTGTTTGCTCTTGCTTCATGGGTTCTTCTAATTTTGATGTTAGGGTGTCAATTTTAGATCTTTCCTGCTTTCTTGTGGGCAGTTAGTGCTATAAATTTCCCTCTACACACTGCTTTAAATGTGTCCCAGAGATTCTGGTACATTGTGTCTTTTTTCTCATTGGTTTGAAAGAACATCTTTATTTCTGCCTTCATTTCATTATTTACCCAGTAGTCATTCAGGAGCAGGTTGTTCAGTTTCCATGTAGTTGTGTGGTTTTGAGTGAATTTCTTAATCCTGAGTTCTAATTTGGTTGCAGTGTGGTCTGAGAGACAGTTTGTTGTGATTTCTGTTCTTTTACATTTGCTGAGGAGTGCTTTACTTCCAACTATGTGGTCAAGTTTGGAATAAGTGCGATGTGGTGCTGAGAAGAATGTATATTCTGTTGATTTGGGGTGGAGAGTTCTACAGCTGTCTATTAGGTCTGCTTGGTGCAGAGCTGAGTTCAGGTCCTGGATATCCTTGTTAACCTTCTGTCTCGTTGATCTGTCTAATATTGACAGTGGGGTGTTAAAGTCTCCCATTATTATTCTGCGGGAGTCTAAGTCCCTTTGTAGGTCTCTAAGGACTTGCTTTATGAATCTGGGTGTTCCTGTATTGGGTGCATATATATTAAGGATAGTTAGCTCTTCTTGTTGAATTGATCCCTTTGCCATTATGTAATGGCCTTCTTTGTCTCTTTTGATCTTTGTTGGTTTAAAGTCTGTTTTATCATAGACTAGGATTGCAACCCCTGCTTTTTTGCCTTCCATTTGCTTGGTAGATCTTCCTCCATCCCTTTATTTTGAGCCTATGTGTGTCTCTGCACATGAGATGGGTCTCCTGAATAGAGCACACTGATGGGTCTTGACTCCTTATCCAATTTTCCAGTCTGTGTCTTTTAATTGGGGCATTTAGCCCATTTACAGTTAAGGTTAGTATTGTTGTGTGTTAATCTGATCCAGTCATTATGATGTTAGCTGGTTATTTTGCCCATTAGTTGATGCAGTTTCTTCCTAGCATTGATGGCATTTACAATTTGGCATGTTTTTGCAGTGGCTGGTACAGGTTGTTCCTTTCCATGTTTAGTGCTTCCTTCAGGAGCTCTTGTAAGGCAGGCCTGGGTGACAAAATCTCTCAGAATTTGCTGTCTGTAAAAGATTTTATTTCTCCTTCACTTATGAAGCTTAGTTTGGCTGGATATGAAATTCTGGGTTGAAAATTCTTTTCTTTAAGAATGTTGAATATTGGCCCCCACTCTCTTCTGGCTTGTAGAGTTTCTGCCAAGAAATCCACTGTTACACTGATGGTCTTCCCTTTGTGCGTAACCCAACTTTTCTCTCTGGTTGCCCTTAACTTTTTTCCCTTCATTTCAACCTTGGAGAATCTGATTCCCTTCCAAAATGGCCAAATAGGAACAGCTCCAGTCTGCAGCTCCCAGTGTGATCAACGCAGAACACGCATGATTTCTGCATTTCCAACTGAGGTTCCTCGTTCATCACACTGGGACTGTTGGACAGGGGGTGTAGCCCACAGAGGGCAAGCTGAAGCAGGGCGGTGCATTGTCCGAACCAGGAAGTGCAGGGGTTCAGGGGATTTCCCTTTCCTAGCCAAGGGAATCTGTACCTTCACCAAAGACTGTACCTGGAAAAACAGGACACTCCTGCCCAAATACTATGCTTTTCCAATGGTCTTAGCAAATGGCACACCAGGAGATTATATCCCATGCCTGGTTCAGCAAGTCCTACTCCCATGGAGCCTTGCTCACTGCTAGTGCAGCAGTCTGAGATCGACCTGCAAGGCAGTAGCCTGTCAGGGAGAGGGGCATCTGCCATTACTGAGCCTTCAGTAGGTAAACAAAGCAGCCTGGAAGCTCAAACTGGGCGGAGCCTACCACAGCTCAGCAAGGCTTCTGCCTCTGTAGACTCCACCTCTGGGGGCAGGGCATAGCTGAACAAAAGACAGCAGAAACTTCTGCAGACTTAAACGTCCCTGTCTGACAGCTCTAAAGAGAGGAGTGGTTCTCCCAGCATGGTGTTTGAGCTCAGAGAACGGACAGACTGCCTCCTCAAGTGGGTCCCTGACCCCCGTGTAGCCTAACTGGGAGAGACCTCCCAGTAGTGGCCGACTGACACCTCATACAGGCAGGTGCCCCTCTGGGACGAAGCTTCCAGAGGAAGGATTGGGCAGCAATATTTGCTGTTCTGCAGCCTCTGCTGGTAATACCTAGGTAAACAGGGTCTGGAGTGGACCACCAGCAAACTCCAACTGACCTGCGGATGACTGTTAGAAGGAAAATGAACAAGCAGAAAGGAATAGCATCAACATAACAAAAAGGACAAAAAAGGACATCCACACCAAAACCCCATCTGTAGGTCACCAACATCAAAGACCAAAGGTAGAGAAAACCAAAAAGATGAGGAGAAACCAGAGCAGAAAAGCTGAAAATTCTGAAAACCAGAGTGCTTCTTCCTCCTCCAAAGGATCGCAGCCCCTCGCCAGCAACAGAACAAAGCTGGATGGAGAATGACTTAGAAGAGCTGACAGAAGTAGGCTTCAGAAGGTCGGTAATAACAAACTTCTCTGAGCTAAAGGAGGATGTTCGAATCCATCACAAGAAAGCTAAAAACCTTGAAAAAAGATTAGATGAATGGCTAACTAGAATAAACAGTGTAGAGAAGACCTTAAATGACCTGATGGAGCTGAAAACCATGGCACAAGAACTACATGACTCATGCACAAGCTTCAATAGCCGATCCAATCAAGCAGAAGAAAAGGTATCAGTGATTGCAGATCAATTTAATGAAATAAAGTGAGAAGAGAAGTTTAGAGAAAAAAAGAGTAAAAAGAAATGAACAAAGCCTCCAAGAAATATGGGACTATGTGAAAAGACCAAATCTATGTGTGATTAGTGTACCTGAAAGTGATGGGGAGAGGGGAACCAAGTTGGAAAACACTCTTCAGGATATTATCCAGGAGAACTTCCCCAACCTAGCAAGGCAGGCCAACATTCAAATTCAGGAAATACAGAGAACACCACAAAGATACTCCTCGAGAAGAGCAATCCCAAGACACATACAGTAACTATTTTTTTTAGTATGACTTTCACTCAACAGTATCATTAAGAATCATGTGTTGCGTGTAGCTGGAGTCTGTTCATTTTCATTCTAATAACTCATCTTTGAATTCTTTTTGATGTGTTATGTAATTTGTAGCACTACATAATTTGTAGATGATGTGATTTACAGATAATTGCATCATATGTAAATAAGAAAATATTTGTTTTTTTCCAAAACCACTTTTATTTCTTGTTCTTTCTTGATTGCACTGTAAATGACCTCAATTATGATAGTGAATTAAAATGGTAACAGCCACTGTTTTTATCTCATTCTCAATTTCAGAAAGAAATGTTTCAGAAGGTCATTATTAGGGATGAGCTTTATTGAAAGTTACTTTTTGTTTTGTTTAGATTTGTAGATAGCATTCCTCAGAGTAAGGAATTTCTCTCCTGTTTGCTAAATATTTGCAAAATTAAAAAATTAAATGTTTGCTAAATAGGGTGATAGACCCATGATGCATCGTGATATCTTATTTAAGGGGAATGTGTGGGCAATCTTAGTTTCATGGCCGTGAGGTAGGAACCAGATGCCGGATACAGTTCAGTATAGCTACCCCCAAGTGTTACGGGCCCAGAGCGAGGAGAGTAGCACACTTGCGTGGGATATTGATTTCATGGAGGATGGTGAGTGAGAAACCACTAAATATTTGCTAAATATTTTGGCATGGATGAATGTTGAAATGTATATAATGATTTTTCTATATTTATTAAGATGATTATATCACATGATTTTTCTCTTTTAATGCTATGATCTTACAAAATGGTTTCTGTTCTTTCCAATTCTATATTTTTCCCTGTTTTTTGCCTTTTGTTCAATTGATTGCAGTTTTTATTATTCCATTTCATCCCTCTATGAGCTTATAAATCATATACTCTTTCAGAATACTCACATTAGAGTACAGTTGGGCAAAATCATCCAACACAAAGCCTGTTTTGTATTGAATACCATACTGAAAGTGAAAAAAAGGATAGTTCTATTGGTAATCAAAGTATAATTTCCACTGACTCAGTATCACTTTCACACCATCGTAAAGTCAAAAAATCTTAAGTTGGAGACTGTCTGTAGACACATTGTTCAAATATCAGAAAGTGTAAAACATTATACAATGAAAAGTCCTTTTCCTGCTTTAGACCTGCATTCATCCAGTTTCCATCCCTCTCAACATAATGTGTTACTTTTTAAAGTTTTCATACTGATCTTTCCCGAAATATTTCATGCATATGTAAGTCAATATAATCATTTTGTATTAGTCTGTTCTCACACTGCTAATAAATAAATACCCGAGACTGGGTAACTTATAAAGGAAAGAGGTTTAAGTGACTCACAGTTCCACATAGCCGGGGAGGCCTCACAATCATGGTGGAAGGCGAAGGAGGAGCAAAGTCACATCTTACATAGCAGCAGGCAACAAGAGAGCGTGTGCAGGGGAACTCCCCTTTAAAACCATCAGCTCTTGTGAGACTTATTCACTATCATGAGAACAGCATGGGAAAGACCCCACCCCATGATTCAATTGCCTCCCACCAGAACCCTCCCATGACACGTGGGAATGATGAGATCTACAATTCAAGTTGAGATTTGTGTGGGGACACAGCCAAACCATTTCAAATATGTTACTACTCTTCCATTTTTAAGTAAGTGATACATACTTTACACATGATTATGCATCTTCCTTTTTACCTTATATATTTAAAAGCATTTCATAGCTACACATAGAAAAATCTTTATTTTTTCAATGATGTATACGTTTGTCCCATATTATATATTATACTTAAATCAGTCCCTTACTTATAACATTTTGTGTTGTTTCTGATCCTGTGTTTTTGTAAACCTACAAACATAATACAGATGTCATTTTGCACATGAGAGTTATTATCTGTAGAATAAATTTCTGGAAGTGGAGTGCTGAGTCTACAAGCAGGTGCATCTGTCATCTTGATAGATAATGTCACTTGCCCTCCATATGGGTTATACCATTTTGCACTCCCATCATCAATAATTGAGACTGCTTATTTTTACCTATCCTCACCCACAGTGCCTAATACATTTAGATTTTTGTCACTTTGAAACTAAGAACGATAATTCTGTGTAACTTTTTTTTTGTAATTATGAGTGACAGTGATCATATTTTCATAAGTTTAAGAGAGATGTGAGATAGTTCATCTCTTTTGCCCATTTTTCCATTGGTCTGTTGGTCCTTATTGATCAAAAAATGATCATTCTCTAGCAAGGGTATTAGTCAATTGTCTGAACAAATGTTTTTCCTAGTTCATGAAATGTATTTGAATTTTTTGATGGGTAGGGTTTTTTCTGCTTTGTGTTATTTGCTTGTTTCTGGTTTTGTTTGGTATATAGACAATTTTTCTTTGTATATGGTAGAATTTTTCATAATTCCTACAGTGTTTGTCAGTGTTCTTCAGACAAACAGAACCAATAAGATATATATAATTATATAAAGAAACTTATTTAAAAGGAATCAGCTCATACAATTAAGGAGGTTGGAAAGGCCAAAATCTGAAGGATGGCCTGGCAGGTGAGAGACCCATGGAAGAGTGGATGTTGTAGTTCCAGTATGAAGATTGTCTACTGGCAGAATTTCCTCTTACTCAGGAAGCAGTCAGGTTTTTTATTATTATTATTATTATTCAGGCAAGTAATTGGCCCATCTACCTTATGAAGGTTAATCTGCTTTACTTGAAGTCCACTAACTTAAATGATAATCTCATCCAAAAACACCCTCATGGAAACATCAAGAATAATGTTTGACCAAATATCTGAGGACTGTGACCCAGTCAAATTGACACATAAAATTAACTATCACACACCCTTTATGGCTTCTGAATTTTTGTGTCATTTTTGGAAGATCCACCCCCACTCCAAAGTTATAAAAAAATCCCATTTGTATCTCTAGTGCATTATGATTTCATTTTTAATAGGTATATCTTAAATTCTCATGAAATGTTTCTTGTGTGTGTAACCAGACTCAATTGTCCAAATATTGTGGATTGAATATAATCATGATCATCTTCTTCTGATTTAAGATGCCAACCTTTTCCTAAAGTTTCATGTGCATTTAGATATCTTTCCAAGTTTTATGTTCTGTTTGGATTGATTTATTTGCCTTATTATGAAACAGAACCAGACTGCTTTAATTACTGAATATTTATAGAATATTTTAATTTCTGATAAAGTTAGTGTTTGCTCTCTTATTTGGTTTCTTTACTATTCTAATATATAAGAATAAAAAACAACTAATTTTATTACACTAAAATGCCATGTGCCATACTGGTGTTTCTATTAGATTCAAATTAAAATTACAAATTAGTGAAGACTGACATCTTTTTCACATCTTCATTTCTAAAAATGTAGTATGTCTTTTCATTTGTTGAAGTATTCTTTTGCTTTTCACTTTTTTTTTTTTTTTTTTTTTTTTTTTTTTTTTTTTTTTAGAAATAAGGCCTCGCTCTGTCTCCCAGGCTGGATTGCAATGGTGCAATCATAGCGCCTCAAACTCCTGGGCTCAAAGTGATCCTCCTACCTTTGCCTCCCAAGTAACTAGGACTATAGACATGCATCACCACACTCAGTTGATTTTTTAAATTTTTTTGTAGAGAAGAGGTTTCTCTTCCCAGGCAGGTCTCAAACACCTGGCCTCATGAAATTCTCCCACCTTGGTCTCCCAAAGTGTTGGGTTCCAGGCATGAGCTACTGTGCCAGCCTTCTTTTGTATTCTTTAGAGCTATTTCAGAAGCTTCTTTCTTCTTAATATAAGTCTGTAAATTTTCTTGGTACATTTTTGCATAGTTATTTTATTATTTTTGTTGCTGTCATAAGTGTGGGTCTGGTGTGAAGGTTATTGAATTCTGTATGTTAGTTTATAACCTGATACATTTCTGCATTTTCATACTGCTTGCAGTATGAAATATAAGATATACAGTCTTATAATTTCTTCTCTTTTCCAATTTTCATATCTGTAAGTTTTTTCTTTCTTTTTTTTTTTTTTTTTTTTTTTTTTTTTTTTTTGAGGCAGAGTTTTGCTCTTGTTGCCCAAGCTGGAGTGCAATAACGTGATCTCAGCTCACTGCAGCAACTTCCGCCTCCCGGGTTCAAGTTATTCTCCTGCCTTAGCCTCCTGAGTAGCTGGGATTACAGGCATGCACCACCATGCCCGGCTAATTTTTTGTATTTTTAGTAGAAACGGGGTTTCACCATGTTAGCCAGGCTGGTTTCGAACTGCTGACCTCAGGTGATCTGCCTGCCTCAGCCTCCCAAAGTGCTGGGATTACAAGCGTGAGCCACCGTGCCCAGCCTTTTTCTTAAAATTTCATGAGATTCTAAGTCTAGTACGTTATTAAATAATAAAGTTAATACTTAATATCCTTTTCTTATGAGGATACTTCTAGTATTTCTCCATTAATTTTAACACTAGCTTTGGGATAGAAGTGGATACATTATCCCATAGTTAAGCTACTATTCATTAATGATTATTTTCTTAAGTGTTTATAAAGAATGGATTTGGATCATTCAAATGATTTTTTGTATCTATGGAGATTATTATATTACTTTCCCTTTTGACCTACTGAAATAAAAGTTATATCTATATATTTCTTGATATTGAACACCACCTTTCCATATCTGGAGTAAACTGCACTGGTGAGAGTGATATTTTTAATTCAGCAGGGTGAGAATGTTTAGTGAAGCATTATACGTTCAAAAATTTGAAATAATCTACAGGTTCATTATCAGATAAATTGGAGTTACTTTAATAGGTGGATATATGTAAGTGGGATTAATACTGTATGTGAATGGAGATTAACAGATTATAAACATATGCAGCAAGGTAGATAAATCTTATAACTTTGCATCCTCTGCCCCCTCCCAAAAGAAAAGCAGACACAAAAGAATATGTACTGTGTGATATCATTTGCATAAAGTTTAAACATGAGAAAATTTAAATGATAGTGTTTAGGAATGTGTATTTTAAGGAAATAATTATGATAAAAGTCAAAATATTAGTTACCTTTAAAAAACAGAGTGGGACTGGGCACGGTGGATGGCTCACGCCTATAATCCCAGCACTTTGGGAGGCTGAGGTGGGCAGATTGCTTGAGCTCAGGAGTTCCAGACCAGCCTGGGCAACATGGTGAAACCCCATCTCTACTAAAAATACAAAACTTAGCCGGGCTTGGTGGCACATGTCTGTAATCCCAGCTACTTGGGAGGCTGAGGCACAAGAATAGCTTGAAACCCGGAGGTGGAGACTGCAGTGAGTTGAGATTGCACCACAGCATTCCAGCCTGGGCGACAAAGCGAGATCCATCTCAAAAAAATAAAAAATTAAAATAAAAAAATTAAAAAAAAAAGACAGAGACAGAGACAGAAAGTGATTGGGCAAATGAGGGACTTCCAGGGTGCTGATATGTTTAAATTCTTGACCTGGGTAGTATTTGCAAAAGTATGTGCTTTATAATAATTCATGGAGTTTTACATTTATATTTAATGTATTTTTCTCCATATGTGCATATTGCATTATGAAAATAATTTTAAAATTATTTGCTTATAATTTATTTAAAATTTTCACATCACTATTCAGGAGTGAAGATGTCTATAGTTTTCTCCCGTTTTTATTCTTTTTTTGAGGTTTGATATGTTGATTATGTAAAAAGAACTTGAAGATTTCCATTATTTGTCTTGGCTCAGAAAATGTTAAAAAATCACTGTATAATTACCCATTCTTTAAAGATTTAATAAAAGTTCCCTGTGCCTTCATCTGAGCTTGTTGTTTTTCTTGTTCATTGAAGAGATAGAGATTGTAAAATTTGGCCCATTTAGGTTTTTGCAATACTATGGGTCACATTTGATAAATTATGTTTTCTTAGAAAATTGTCTATTTTATCTAGGTTTTGTATATTTGCATCAAAATAAATAAAGTAATGCTGTACGATCTTTTAATTTCCTCTATTTTTATAGTCCCCCCTGAGCCCCCGTATCATTTACTGGTTGTGAATTTGTACCTTCTCCTGTTCCTCCTTGATTAATGAAACTAACAGTTTTGGGATTTTTTTTTTAAGAACCAACATTAGCCTTTCTTTATAAATTTATCTGATGATTCGTCTAATTCAATCCTTCTCAAACTTTGATCTCTATACAAATCACCTGGAGACCTTGTTAAAATACTGATTCTGATTTAGTAGGTCTGAGTTGGGGCCTGAGATTCTGCATTTGTAGCATGTTGCCAGTGATCCCAACATTGCTGGCCCCTACTTTGAGTAATAAGGTTCTAGCCCATCTATTTATTCTTTTATATGTTTCTATCTATATTAATCTCTTTCTTCACTTATTTTTCTAATTTCCTGAAAGATATTTAATACATTTCTTTCCACTTTATTTTTCATTACTAATAAGTTTTTTATTTATAGTTGACATAACAATTGTATATATTTATAGAGTGCAGTGTTACGCTTTAATGATTGTATACCTTGTGTAATGATCAAATCAGGTTAATTACCATATTTGTTACTTTAAACATTTATCTCTCTTTGTGGAAATATCATACAAAATTTTCTCTTTTTGCTGTCTTGAAATGTACACAACATTGTTATTCATTACAGTTGCCTAGCTGTGTTATAGGACACCAGAACCATTCTTCTTGTCTAACTATAACTTTGTACCCACTGACCAACCTCTCCCCATCATGCTATCCCCTACACCTACCTTCCCCAGCCTCTGATAACCTCTACTCTCTATTTCTATGAGGTCAACTTTTTTAGAGTACACAAATGAGTGAGATCATGCAGTGTTTGTCCTTCTGTGCCTGGCTTATTTCACTTAACATAATGTCCTCTAGGTTTATGCTGCCACAAATGATAGAATTTCGTTCTGTTTTATGACTAAGTAGCATTCCATTGTAAACTATTCCATTCTATACACCACATTTTCTTTATCCATTCATCCATGGATAGGCATTTAGATTGATTCTATATCTTTGCTATTGTGAATAGCACTGCAATAAAAACAGGAGTGTAGCTATCTCTTTGACACAAATGATTTCATTTCCTTTGGATATATATAATAATGGCATTGCTGTATCATATGATAGTTCTATTTTTAATTGTTTGAGAAACTTCTGCATCCTTTTCCATAATGGCTATATTAATTTACATTATTACCAACAAGTCATAAGAGTTCTCCTTTCTCCACATTCTCTCCAGCATTTGTTATTTTTTAGCTTTTTGATAACAGGCGTTCTGACTAGGGTGAGGTAATAGCTCATAGTAGTTTTGATTTGCATTTCCCTGATTATTAGTGATATTGACCATTTTTTGTCATATACCTGTTGACTATTTGTATGTATTCTTTTGAGAAACATCTCTTCAAGTCTGTTGCCCATTATTAATCACATTGTTTGTTATTTTGTTATTGCATTGAGTTCCTTACATATTCTGCATATTAACCCCTTGTTAGATGCATAGTTCACACATACTTTCTCCTATTCTGTAGGTTGTTTTTTCACTCTGATTTTTTTCCTGTGCTATACAGAAGCTCTTTAGTTTGATGTAATCCCATTTGTCTATTTTTGCTTTTGTTGTCTGTGCTGCAGAAATACTCGACAAAATACTAGGAAACCAATCTCATCAACACATTAAAAAGATGATTCACCATGATCGACTGATTCATCCCAGGGATGCAAGGATGGTTCAATATATGGAAGTTAGTAAATGTGATACATCACTTTAACATAACCAAGAATAAAAACTCTATGATCATTTTAATAGATGCTGAAAAAGCATTCAATAAAATTCAACGCCCTTTCACGACAAAAACTCTTAACAAATTGCATATCAAAGGAACATGCTTGAACACAGTAAAGGCCACATAGGACAAATTCATAGCTAACATCATACTGAACAGGGAAAAATTGAAATCTTTTCCTCTAAGACTTGAAACAAGACAAGAATGCCCACTTTTACCACTTACATTAAACACAGTACTGGAAGTTCTAGGCAGAGCCATTAGGCAAGAGAAAGAAATAATGGACATCCAAACCTGAAAGGAGGAAGCCAAATTGTCCCTGGTTGCAGATGACATGGTCATATTTATAGAAAACTCCAAAGATTGCACCAAAAAACTGTTAGAACTAATAAATAAATTTAGTAAATTTACAGAATACAAATCAACATATAAAAATTAGTAGTATTTCTATAAACCAATAGCAAACTCTCTGAAAAAGAAATCAAGAAAGCAATTTCATTTGCAATAGCTAAAGAAAAAAACCTAGGAATAAACTTAACTGAGGAGGTGAAAGATCCCTATAGTAAAAACTATAAAACATGGATGAAAGAAATTGAATAAGACACAAAAAAAATGGAAAGGTAACCTGTGATTATGGAATGGAAGAATTAATATTTTTAAAATGTTCGTATTACCTAAAGCTAGCTGCAGATTCAATGCAATCCCTATGAAAATACCAAAGACATTCTTTACAGAAATGGAAAAAAAAAATCTTAAATTCATATTGAAATGCAGAAGACTCCGAATACTCAAAGCAATCTGGAGCAAATAAATAAATAAATAAAGCAACAGGTATCACACTACCTGATTTTAAAATACACTACAAGGCTATAGTAATCAAAACAGCATGGTACTGGCATAAAAACAGACATATAGAATAATGAAACAGAATAGAGAACCCAGAAATAAATCTATGCATTTACAACCAATTGATTTTCACAAAGATGCCAATAACATACATTGGGGGAAAGAGCAGCCTCTTCAATAAATGGTGCTGGGAAAAGTGATTATATTCAGAAGAATGAAACTAGACTCCTACCTCTCACGATATGCAAAAATCAACTCAAATTAAGACTGTAATGTAAGACTGGGCATGGTAGCTCATGCCTGTAATTCCAGCACTTTGGGAGGCCAAGGCGGGAAGATCACCTGAGATCAAGAATTCGAGACCAGCCTGGCCAACATGGCAAAACCCCGTCTCTACTGAAAATACAAAAATTATTTGGGTGTGGTGGCAGGTGCCTGTAATCCCAGCTACTTGGGAGGCTGAGGCATGATAATCACTTGAATCTGGGAAACTGAGGTTGCAGTAAGCCAAGCTTGCCCCATTGCACTCCAGCCTGGGGGATAGAGTGAGACTCTGTCTCCAAAAAAAGACTGTAATGTAAGACCCAAAACTATGAAACTACTAGAAGAAAACATAAGGGATATGCTTCACAAAATTGGACTGAGCAAGGATCTTTTTAATAAGACCTAAGAAGGACAGACAACATAACTATTTTATTTATTAATAATTTATTAAATGAGATTAATTTAAAAAATTAACATGAAATTAATGATTTATTAATATACATGTTTCTATGAATTTCCATAAGTCCTGCTTTAATAGTATGTAGTAGGTTTTGACCTACATACTGTGGTATTTTTATGATTTCTTTTTCTAGACATTTTGATATTTCAATATTTGTACCCTGTCTGAGCTAAGAGTTGTTATAACAGAAAACTTTTTAACATTTAGGTGCTATTGACCATTGTTTTCTGAATTTTGTTAATTTCTCATTTTTTGCATTGATGATACTGTTTCTACTTCTTAAAATTTGTTGAAGTTTTCTTTGAGGCCTAGTGGGTGGTTAATTTCTATGACTGTTACACAAAAAGGTGTATACTTCATTATCGAGGTATATTTTGAGGCATATCAATTAGACTATATCTATGTCATTTAGCACTATATATTTTGCTACTTAGTACTTCTACACCTTGACTAATTTTTCCTACTGGATGTGTCAAAAACAGAAAGAAGAAAATTAAAGCCTCCTTTAAATGGGGGAAAGAATCGGTTTTTCAACAAATGCTACCTGGACAACTGCATATCCATATGAAAAGAAGGGAATGGAACCACCTTTCCACTCCATACACAAAAATTAACTCATAATGAATCAAAGAGCTAAATGTAAGAAATAGCACTATGAAATTCTCAAAAGAAAATGTAGGTATAAATCTTTATGACCTTGATTAGGTATGGATTCTTAGATGTGATACCAAAAACACAAGCAACATAAGAAAAAATAGAGAAAGTGGAAATAATCAAAATTAAAAACGTTTTTCCTTCAAAGGATACCATCAAGAAAATAAAATAATAACCCAAGGATTTGGAGAAAATTTTAACAAGTCATATATGTGATAAGGGACTTGTATTTAAAATAATATGTAATGAAAAAGGGGGGCACATTCCAAGATGGCCAAATAGGAACAGCTTTGGTCTGCATCTCCCAGCGTGATCAACACAGAAGACAGGTGATTTCTGCATTTCCATCTGAGGTACCTGGTTCATCTCACTAGGACTGCTTGGACAGAGGGTGCAGCCCAGAGAGGGCGAGCTGAAGCACAGTGGGCATCGCCTCACCAGGGAAGCATGAGGGGTCGGGGGATTTCCCTTTCCTAGCCAAGGGAAGCCTTGGCTACCCTTGTAGCCAAGGGTACAGACTACCTGGAAAAATGGGGCACTCCCACCCAAATACTGTGCTTTTCCCAAGGTCTTAGCAACTGGCAGACAAGGTGATTCTCTCCTGTGCCTGGCTCGATGGTCCCACACCCATAAAGCCTTGCTCACTGCTAGCACAGCAGTCTGAGATCAATCTGCAAGGCTGCAGCCTGGCTGGGGGAGGGGCATCCAACATTGCTGAGGCTTAAGTAGGTAAACAAAGCAGCCTGGAAGCTCAAACTGGGTGGGGCCCACCACAGCTCGACAAGACCTACTGCCTCTAGACTCCACCTCTGTGGGCAGGGCATAGCTGAATAAAAGGCAGTAGACAACTTCTGCAGACTTAAATGTCCCTGTCTGACAGCTCTGAAGAGAGCAGTTGTTCTCCCAGCATTGCATTTGAGCTCTGAGAATGGACAGACTGCCTCCTCAAGTGGGTCTGACCCCCTTGTAGCCTAACTGGGAGACACCTCCCAGTAGGGGCCGACAGACACCTCATATAGGTGGCTGCCCTTCTGGGACGAAGCTTCCAGAGGAAGGATCAGGCAGCAATATTTGCTGTTCTGCAATATTTGCTATTCTGCAGCCTACATTGGAGATACCCAGGCAAACAGGGTCTGGAGTGGAACTCCAGCAAACTCCAACAGACCTGCAGCTGAGAGACCTGACCATTAGAAGGAAAACTAATGAGCAGAAAGGAGTAGCATCAACATCAACAAAAAGGACATCCACACCAAAACCCCATCCGTAGGTAACCAACATCAAAGAACAAAGGTAGATAAAACCACAAAGATGGGGAGAAACAAGAGCAGAAAAGCTGAAAATTCTAAAAATCAGAGCACCTCTTCTCCTCCAAAGGATCACAGCTCCTCGCCAGCAATGGAACAAAGCTGGATGGAGAATGACTTTGATGAGTTGACAGAAGTAGTCTTCAGAAGGTCGGTAATAACAAACTTCTCTGAGCTAAAGGAGTATGTTCAACCCATCGCAAGGAAGCTAAAAACCCTGAAAAAAGATTAGATGAATGGCTAACTAGAATAAACAGTAAAGAGAAGACCTTAAATGACCTGATGGAGCTGAAAACCATGGCATGAGAACTTCGTGAAGCATGCACAAGCTTCAATAGCTGAATCAATCAAGTGGAAGAAAGGGTATCAGTAACTGAAGATCAAATTAATGAAATAAAGCAAGAAGACAAGGTTAGAGAAAAAAAGAGTAAAAAGAAATGAACGAAGCCTCCAAGAAATATGGGACTATGTGAAAAGACCAAATCTACATCTGATTGGTGTACCTGAAAGTGATGGGCGGATGAAGCCAAGTTGGAAAACACTCTTCAGGATATTATCCAGGAGAACTTCCCTAACCTAGCAAGGCAGGCCAACATTCAAATTCGGGAAATACAGAGAACACCACAAAGATATTCCTTAAGAAAAGCAACCCCAAGACACATAATTGTCAGATTCAACAAGGTTGAAATGAAGGAAAAAGTATAAGGGCAGCCAGAAAGAAAGGTCGGGTTACCCACAAAGGGAAGCCCATCAGACTAACAGCAGATCTCTCAGTGGAAACCCTAAAAGCCAGAAGACAGTGGGGGCCAATATTCAACATTCTTAAAGAGAAGAAACTTCAACCCAGATTTCATATCCAGCCAAACAAAGCTTCATACGTGAAGGAGAAACAAAATCCTTTACAGACAAGCAAATGCTGAGAGATTTTGTCACCACCAGGCCTGCTTTACAAGAGCTCCTGAAGGAGGCACTAAACATGGAAAGGAACAACCAGTACCAGCCACTGCAAAAAATATGCCAAATTGTAAAGACCATCGATGCTAGGAAGAAACTGCATCAATTAACAGGCAAAATAACCAGCAAACTTCATAATGACAGGATCAAATTCACACATAACAATAATAACTTTAAATGTAAATGGGCTAAATACCCCAATTAAAAGACACAGACTGGCAAATTGGATAAAGAGTCAAGACCCATCAATGTGCTGTATTCAGGAGACCCATCTCACATGCAAAGACTCACATAGACTCAAAATAAAGGGATGGAGGAAGATCTACCAAGCAAATAGAAAGAAAAAGAAAAAGCAGGGGTTGCAATCCTAGTCTCTGATAAAACAGACTTTAAACCAACAAAGATTGAAGGAGACAAAGAACACCATTACATAATGGTAAAGGGATCAATTCAACCAGAAGAGCTAACTATCCTAAATATATACGCACCCAATACAAGAGCACCCAGGTTCATAAAACAAGTCCTTAGAGATCTACAAAGAGACTTAGACTCCCACACAATAATAATGGGAGATTTTAACACCCCACTGTCAATATTAGACAGATCAACAAGACAAGTTAACAAGGATATCCAGGACCTGAACTCAGCTCTGCACCAAGCAGACCTAATAGACAGCTGCAGAACTCTCCACCCCAAATCAACAGAATATACATTCTTCTCAGCACCACATCGCACTTATTCCAAACTTGACCACATAGTTGGAAGTAAAGCACTCCTCAGCAAATGTAAAAGAACAGAAATCACAACAAACTGTCTCTCAGACCACACTGCAATCAAATTAGAACTCAGGATTAAGAAACTCACTCAAAACCACACAACTACATGGAAACTGAACAACCTGCTCCTGAATGACTACTGGGTAAATAATGAAATGAAGGCAGAAATAAAGATGTTCTTTCAAACCAATGAGAACAAAGACACAACGTGTCAGAATCTCTGGGACACATTTAAAGCAGTGTGTAGAGGGAAATTTATAGCACTAACTGCCCACAAGAGAAAGCAGGAAAGATCTAAAATTGACACCCTAACATCAAAATTAGAAGAACTAGAGAAGCAAGAGCAAACAAATTCAAATGCTAGCAGAAGGCAAGAAATAACTAAGATCAGAGCAGCACTGAAAGAGATAGAGACACAAAAAACCCTTCAAAAAATTAATGAATTCAGGAGCTGGTTTTTTGAAAAGATTAACAAAATTGATAGACTGCTAGCAAGACTAATAAAGAAGAAAAAAGAGAAGAAGACTCAAATAGATGCAATAAAAAATGACAAAGTGGATATCACCATCGATCCCACAGAAATACAAACTACCATCAGAGAATACTATAAACACCTCTACAAAAATAAACTGGAAAGCCTAGAAGAAATGGATAAATTCCTGGACACACACACCCTCCCAAGACTAAACTAGGAAGAAGTTGAATCTCTGAATAGACCAATAACAGGCTCTGAAATTGAGGCAATAATTAATAGCCTACCAACGAAAAAAATTCCAGGACCAGAAGGATTCACAGCCGAATTCTACTAGAGGTACAAAGAGGAGCTGGTACCATTCCTTCTGAAAGTATTCTAATCAATAGAAAAAGAGGGAATCCTCCCTAACTCATTTTATGAGGCCAACATCATCCTGATACCAAAGGCTGGCAGAGACACAACAGAAAAAGAGAATTTTAGATGAATATTCCCAATGAACATCAATGCAAATATCCTCAATAAAATACTGGCAAACTGAATACAACAGCATATCAAAAAGTTTATGCACCACGATCAAGTCAGCTTCATCCCTAGCATGCAAGGCTGTTTCAACATACACAAATCAATAAATGTAATCCATCACATAAACAGAACCAATGACAGAAACCACATGATTATCTCAACAGATGCAGAAAAGGCCTTCGGCAAAATTCAACAGCTTTCTTGCTAAAAACACTCAATAAACTAGGTATTGATGGAACGTATCTCAAAATAATAAGAAGTATTTATGACAAACCCACACCCAATATCATAGTGAATGAGCAAAAACTGGAAGCATTCCCTTTGAAAACCAGCACAAGAAAACGATGCCCTCTCTCACCACTCCTGTGCAACATATTGTTGGAAGATCTGGCCAAGGCAATCAGGCAAGAGAAAGAAAGAAAGGGTATTCAATTAGGAAAAGAGGAAGTCAAATTGTCCCTTTTTGCAGATGACATGATTGTATATTTAGAAAACCCCATCATGTCAGCCCAAATCTCCTTAAGCTGATAAGCAACTTCAGCAAAATCTCAGGATACAAAATCAAGTGCAAAAATTACAAGCATTCCTATACACTAACAGACAAACAGAGAGCCAAATCATGAGTGAACTCCCATTCACAATTGCTACAAAGAGAATAAAATACCTAGAAATCCAACTTACAAGGGATGTGAAGGACCTCCTCAAGGAGAACTACAAACCACTGTACAATGAAATAAAAGAGGACACAAACAAATGGAAGAATATTCCATGCTCATGAATAGGAAGAATCAATATCATGAAAATGGCCACACTGCCCAGGATAATTTATAGATTCAAGGCCATCCCCTTAAGCTACCAATGATCTTCTTTGCAGAATTGGAAAACTACTTTAAAGTTCATATGAAGCAAAAAAGAGCCCACATTGCCAAGTAAATCCCAAGCAAAAAGAACAAAGCTGGAGGCATCATGCTACCTGACTTCAAACTATACTATAAGGCTACAGTAACCAAAACAGCAAGACACTGGTACCAAAACAGATATATAGACCAATGGAACAGAACAGAGGCCTCAGAAATAACACCACACATCTACAATCATCTGATCTTTGACAAACCTGACAAAAACAAGAAATGGGGAAAGAATTCCCGGTTTAATAAATGGTGTTGGGAAAACTGGCTAGCCATATGTAGAAAGCTGAAAGTGGATCCCTTCCTTACACCTTATACAAAAATTAATTCAAGATGGATTAAAGACTTAAATGTTACACCTAAAACCATAAAATCCCTAGAAGAAAACCTAGGCGATACATTTCAGGACATAGGCATGGGCAAGGACTTCATAACTAAAACACCAAAAGCGATGGTAACAAAAGCCAAAAGCCAAAATAGACAAATGGGATCTAATTAAACTGAAGAGCTTCTGCACAGCAAAAGAAACTATCATCAGAGTGAACAGACAACCTACAGAGTGGGAGAAAATTTTTGCAATCTACCCATTTGACAAAGGGCTAATTTCCAGAATCTACAAAGAACTTAAACAAATTTACAAGAAGAAAACAAACAACCCCATCAAAAAGTGTGCAAAGATATGAACAGACACTTCTCAAAAGAAGACATCTATGCAGCCAACAGACACATGAAAAAATGTTCATCATCACTGGTTATTAGAGAAATGCAAATCAAAACCACCATGAGATACCATCTCACCCCAGTTAGAATGGCAATCATTAAAAAGTCAGGAAACAATAGATGCTAGAGGATGTGGAGAAATAGGAACACTTTTACACTGTTGGTGGGAGTGTAAATTAGTTCAACCATTGTGGAAGACAGTGTGCTGATTCCTCAAGGATCTAGAACTAGAATTACCATTTGACCCAGCAATCCCATTACTGGGTATATACCCAAAGGATTATAAATCATGCTACTATAAAGACACATGCACACGTATGTTTATTGTGGCACTATTCACAATATCAATGACTTGGAACCAATCCAAATGTCCATCAATGATAGACTAGATTAAGAAAATGTGGCACATATACACCATGGAATGCTCTGCAGCCATAAAAAAATAAAGGATGAGTTCACGTCCTTTGTAGGGACATGGATGTGACTGGAAACCATCATTCTGAGCAAACTATCCCAAGGACAGAAATCCAAACACCACAGGTTCTCACTCATAGGTGGGAATTGAACAATGAGATCAGTTGGACACAGGGCAAGGGAACATCACACACCAGGGCCTGTTGTGGAGTGGGGGACTGGGGGAGGGATAGCATTAGGAGAAATATCTAATGTAAATGATGAGTTGATGGGTGCAGCAAACCAACATGGCACGTGTATACCTATGTATCAAACCTGCACCTTGTGCACATGTACCCTAGAACTTAAAGTATAATAATAAAAGCAAATAAACAAATAAACAAAAGCAATAATAAGACAAATTTTAAAAAGTAGCTATTACAATTCAATAATACAAAGACAAATAACTCAATTTTAAAATGAGCAAAGGATTTCAACCAACATTTCTCCAAAGAAGATATAAAATGTTAGCCAAACACACAAGAAGATTTTCAGTGTCATTCATCATTAGGGAAATGCAAACCCAAATCACAGTGAGATATCATTTGACACCAGTTAGGTTGGCTATATTCAAAAAGACAAAAAATAACAAGTGTTGGCAAGGATGTGGGAAAATTGGAACCCTCATACGTTGCTGGTCAGAATGCAAAATGTTGCAACCTCTTTGAAAAGCAGCCTGGCTGTTTCTCAAACGATTAAGAATAGAGTTACCATGTGGTCCAACAATTCTACCACTTGATATCTACCCAAGAGAAATGAAAACATGTCCACACAAAAGCTTTTGTCTGAATGTTCACAGCAGCACCATACACAATAGCCCAACAGTGGAAAAAACCCAAATGTCCATAAATTGATGAATAGATTAATAAAATGTAGTAACCCATATAATGGAATATTCATCAGCAATAAAAACAAATGAAGTACTTGATGCTTTTGCCTCACAACTCTTAAGATTCTTTCCTTTGTCCTGACTTTAGATAATCTGATGACTATGTGCCTAGGTGATGATCTTTTTGCGATGAATTTCCCGGTGTTCTTAGAACTTGTTGTATGTGGATGTCTAGATCTCTAGTAAAGCCAAGGAAGTTTTCTTCGATTAGTCCCTCAAATATGTTTTCCAAACTTTTAGATTTCTCTTCTTCCTTAGAAACACCAATTATTCTTAGGTTTGGATGTTTAATATAGTCCCAAACTTCTTGGAAGCCTTTTTCATTAAAAAAAATTTTTTTTCTTTGTCTTTGACAGATTGGGTTAATTTGAAAGCTTTGTCATCAAGCTCTGAGGTTCTTTCTTCTGCTTCTTTGATTCTATTGCTGAGACTTTCCAGTGCATTTTGCATTTCTTTAAGTGTGTCCTTGATTTCCAGAGGTTGTGACTGGTTTTTATTTATGCTATCTATTTCACTGAAAATTTTTCCTTTCATATCCTGTATCACGTTTTTGATTCTGTCACTATCTTCTGTGTCCTTGCCAATATTTTAATTAAATTATTCACTCTATGGTCAGTTATCTTCACTTTGTTTTCTCTGTGAAGTTATATTTTTGTGCTCTTATTAGAGCATTTATATTTTTATTATATTAGTTATCTTTATAGTTATAAATTGATCTTAGTCCTCTGGTGTTTGTTTATTCTTACTAGTTATAACTGTGAATATTATTATATTTCTTCCTTTTCTCTCCTTTTATCTCTGGATCCAGCAGCATACTGATTTTAGTCAATAATTTCTTTTCTGGTGTTTGCTTTGATATAACTGTGTTTCTGATTTATGACTTGATTTGCCAACTTTAAATGAAATCCTTTGACTTCCAGCTGTTTTAAATTAAACAGTAAACACATTTTCTCATCATTTCAATTTCTTTCCCTCTTCTCCTCTCAATGTTTCAGTTATGTTTTATCTGCCACTCTAACTCACATTTTTCTAGTTTTAGTGGTATTGTTAAATATATAGTCTCCCTCAATCTTTTCCCCAAACTTATTGATTGACTGAATTTTCTCTTTTATTGGTTCCCACAAAAAGACATCAACAAAATAATATTGCTCCAGTTTTTGAACTCTTATTAAAACTATTGTTTGTAGCCCTTATACTTCAAGAAGAGTTTGCATATATATTCTTATCTCGAAGTCTCTTTGCTTGAGAATCTCATGGGATTGTATCTGGTATTCAGAGTTGCTGTGTAAAAACAGGAAGGCAGCCTGAATTCTTCTTTCTTGTAAAATTGACCTAATCTTTTCACCTGTCTGCCGAAAGGATTCTTTATCTTTGAAGCCCAGCAACTTTATTGGGATATGTCTCATTGGTCATTCTGGGTCTTTCTTTATTTCTTCTATTCTATCACACCAACTTTGCCATTCTCAACCTCTGTGAATCTCTTGTGATTTTTATACTATCTGATTCTTTTGCCCCATTTTGTTTTTATTTCCTTAATTCTTCTATTTTTTTTTTCTTGGACTACACCTTTCCTTAGTTGTGCAAGCTCATATCTTATCTCTTCCTGCTATGCTACCATACTTTCCCTCAATTATTCCATTACTGCTTTATATATCGTCTTTCATCCAGGTGATCACTTTAATTTGAAGGACTTTTTTCCTCCAAATTCATGGCAAGACATTTGTTCATAACTTTCATTGGTATGGTAATATTTTACAGAAGGATGTACTTTATTAATACATTTTTTGCCTTTTTTCCCTTTTGTCTTGGAGTATAGATATAATTTTTATTATTCATCTTTGAATGGTTTTCATTTTCCTAAACTCTGTATTTATAAGGGTTTTCTTGAGGCAGGACCAGGTTAGCTTTCCTGTCTAGCGTGCTTGCCCAGTGCAAAGGTTCTTCTTTTCCAGTCTCCACAAAGATAGAACGCTTCTCAAAAAAATGTGCCTTGTCTTTCCGAATCTTTATTTGGCCTTGCTTCTTCTTTTTTATGAAATTCATTATAGTCCCATTGGGGTAGAAGGTCACATCCTGCTTCTGCCACACTTTTGCCAGCAAGGGGTACAGCTTCTGACTCTCAAGACATACCCATCACTTGCGGGAAGGAAATTGTTAGTAGTGTGTTCTGAGATCTGTCATGGCTGGTCTCCTACAACTGAGGTCTTGAGATCTGTCTTTAGCCTCTCCCAAATTCTTCCCAGAAGAATTCAGTTGCTTTTAGAAAATCTTAAAAGTATTTTAAGATTTAGAATAAATACTTAAACGTATTTAAACTCTCTCCTGAAGTTTATGTAACAACTGAGTTTTTGTTCTGAGTTTTCCGTTCTTTATTTGCCTTAGGGTGGTTCCAGGGAGAGAAGTCTGGAGAAGGCTGCATGACGCAGCCATGAGTATACACTGGGAGTTTCCACTCCATCCCCAATCTCCACTAAAAAGACGGTGCTTCTGAAGGTATTTTTTTCCTTCTAATGCCTTAGTTTCTTTATACAGTGGCCAAAAATAGTACAAGAATATCTTCATGGCAACTACAGGCATTGCTCATTGTATGGCAAGCTGATTTATGGAACTTGTCCACCACAGAATTGATGGTTCTGAGCATGAACTCAAACAGCAGTTACCTGAAAATCCAGACACATGAGGTCTTATCCCCCAATCTGTCATTTCTGTCAGGGTGAAATGTGCGCCTTCTCAGCCTTCTGCAGTCTTTGGTACTCATTGCTAAATGGTTCAGTAGAAATGCCTCAGAGGAATCATCTTGGTGCTGGCTCCAAGGCTCTGTGCAGTCAGCCAGGCTATGAAAGAAGGCAGCCTGTACCTTCTCCAGACTCATTCCTGATCCATCCTCAACCTAATCTTCCTGAATACACTCTCCATTCAAGAGCCGATGGAAAAATGGATCACTTGACAAATAACGAATTTTTTTTTTCTTTTTCTTTTTTTTTTTTTATTGATCATTCTTGGGTGTTTCTCGCAGAGGGGGATTTGGCAGGGTCATAGGACAATAGTGGAGGGAAGGTCAGCAGATAAACAAGTGAACAAAGGTCTCTGGTTTTCCTAGGCAGAGGACCCTGCGGCCTTCCGCAGTGTTTGTGTCCCTGGGTACTTGAGATTAGGGAGTGGTGATGACTCTTAACGAGCATGCTGCCTTCAAGCATCTGTTTAACAAAGCACATCTTGCACCGCCCTTAATCCATTTAACCCTGAGTGGATACAGCACATGTTTCAGGGAGCACAGGGTTGGGGGTAAGGTCACAGATCAACAGGATCCCAAGGCAGAAGAATTTTTCTTAGTACAGAACAAAATGAAAACTCTCCCATGTCTACTTCTTTCTACACAGACACGGCAACCATCCAATTTCTCAATCTTTTCCCCACCTTTCCCCCCCTTCTATTCCACAAAACCGCTATTGTCATCATGGCCCGTTCTCAATGAGCTGCTGGGCACACCTCCCAGACGGGGTGGTGGCCGGGCAGAGGGGCTCCTCACCTCCCAGTAGGGGTGGCCGGGCAGAGGCGCCCCTCACCTCCCGGACCGGGCGGCTGGCCGGGCGGGGGGCTGACCTCCCCACCTCCCTCCCGGACCAGGCGGCTGGCCGGGGGTGGGGCTGACCCCCCCACCTCCTTCCCGGATGGGGCGGCTGGCCGGGCAGAGGGGCTCCTCACTTCTCAGTAGGGGCGGCTGGGCAGAGGTGCCCCTCACCTCCCGGACGGGGCGGCTGGCAGGGCGGGGGGCTGACCCCCCCCCACCTCCCTCCCGGACGGGGCGGCTGTCCGGGCAGAGGGGCTCCTCACTTCCCAGTAGGGGCGGCCGGGCAGAGGCGCCCCTCACCTCCCAGACGGGGCGGCTGGCCAGGTGGGGGGCTGACACCCCCCACCTCCCTCCCGGACAGGGCAGCTGGCCGGGCGGGGGGCTGACCCCCCCCACCTCCCTCCCGGACGGGGCAGCTGGCCGGGCGGGGGGCTGACCCCCCCCACCTCCCTCCCGGACGGGGCAGCTGGCCGGGCGGGGGGCTGACCCCCCCACCTCCCTCCCGGACGGGGCGGCTGGCCGGGCGGGGGGCTGACCCCCCCACCTCCCTCCCGGATGGGGCGGCTGGCCGGGCGGGGGGCTGACCCCCCCACCTCCCTCCCGGACGGGGCGGCTGGCCGGGCAGAGGGGCTCCTCACTTCCCAGTAGGGGCGGCTGGGCAGAGGCGCCCCTCACCTCCCAGACGGGGCGGCTGGCCGGGCGGGGGGCTGACCCCCCCACCTCCCTCCCAGACGGGGCGGCTGGCCGGGCAGAGGGGCTTCTCACTTCCCAGTAGGGGCGGCTGGGCAGAGGCGCCCCTCACCTCCCAGACGGGGCGGCTGGCCGGGCGGGGGGCTGACCCCCCCACCTCCCTCCTGGACGGGGCGGCTGGCCGGGCGGGGGGCTGACCCCCCCACCTCCCTCCCGGACGGGGCGGCTGGCCGGGTGGGGGGGCTGACCCCCCCACCTCCCTCCCAGAGGGGGCGGCTGGCCGGGTGTGGGGCTGACCCTCCCACCTCCCTCCCAGATGGGGCGGCTGGCCTGGCGGGGGCTGACCCCCACCTCCCTCCTGGATGGGGTGGCTGCTGGGCGGAGACGCTCCTCACTTCCCAGACGGGGTGGCTGCCAGGTGGAGGGGCTCCTCACTTCTCAGACAGTGCGGCTGCCAGGCGGAGGGGCTCCTCACTTCTCAGACGGGGCGGTTGCCGGGCGGAGGGTCTCCTCACTTTTCAGACGGGGCGGCTGGGCAGAGATGCTCCTCACCTCCCAGATGGGGTCGCGGCCGGGCAGAGGCACTCCTCACATCCCAGACGGGGTGGCGGGGCAGAGGTGCTCCCCACATCTCAGACGATGGGTGGCCGGGCAGAGACGCTCCTCACTTCCTAGATGGGATGGCGGCCGGGCAGAGACGCTCCTCACTTCCTAGATGGGATGGCGGCCGGGCAGAGACGCTCCTCACTTTCCAGACTGGGCAGCCAGGCAGAGGGGCTCCTCACGTCCCAGATGATGGGTGGTCAGGCAGAGACGCTCCTCACTTCCCAGACGGGGTGGCGGCCGGGCAGAGGCTGCACTCCCGGCACTTTGGGAGGCCAAGGCAGGCGGCCATAAAACAGGGACCTCTGACGCTTCACATTATCAGGTAAGAAATGTTTCTTGCCCAGCAGCCCCCAGAGGATGAACAGCTCCCTCCACCTTTTACTTTTATCCAGCATTTCTTAGCTCGGTTGGCAAACTGGATATTTATGCACCTCCATTTCACAATCCATCTCCACCGATTATTCCTGGCCAGGGCACGGGGCTGCCCCGGTCCGCCGCCGTCCTCGCCGCGCCGCCGTTCCAATAACGAATTATTGTATGAATTAACCTCTTGCTGGCAACTGGGCAGTTTGATAGCAGACTCAAACTGGGTGATTTGAGAATTTAATAAAGGGACTACTAATTCATCCTATGCTAATATGAACCCTCATTTAGGGTTGAGAGAGAGTAGCCAAGGGATAGTGCAATAGTTGGGGATTTATAAATGGCAGAGAGCCTTTACCATTTCTTGACCTGGAGGGGCTAAATGGCACAGGAAACTCCCAAGAGTATTGCATAGCTAGGGCTTCTGGAAAGGAGCTTCAGCCTTCAGTAGCGGGCTATAGGCTGTAGAAGGAGGGAAGTAGGGAAAAGAATCTCACCCTCTCTGTGTCACCTTCTCAGATCCTGCCAGTGCTTCTCATTGGCCAAACCAAATCAACAGCCAGATAGCAAATGGAGTTACTTGATTAAGTCCTTCTCCTATGATGGGGCGAAGACAGTGGATATGGAGGGGCAGAAAGAAAATAAACAACCCTACAGGGATCCACCAACTGCTTTTATTCAGAATAAAATTTTATTCAGAATAAAATTTCAAAGCGATTTTATTCTGTACCAAACATTGCAAATGTTGGCTTGCAGAAAGCAAATACAAGATTATTCTAAAGAAAACATTAAGCCTGAGGCCATATATCAATTACAAGGTGAATTTTAGGGCTCAACACAGTTATATATCATCAAGTTCAAATGAACAAATGCCTGGATTTGAATGCTAAGGCATAGGATTATTTCAATATGCACACACTGAGCATTTTCTGAAAATCATCAAGCTTTTATTACCATTTTATCCTAAATCCCCTGACCACTTCTCATTCAATTTCCATGAACAGGCCTCCTCTTTCCACCCTTATTTTAATCCTGGAGTTTCCTAACTCAGCCTTCTTCTCTGCTACTTCTACTCCTTCTCATAGACAGGTAACTTTTTCTATTCTTTGACATCAGTTTCCACATCTTCTCTAGTGAGATTTCATACTATTTCTTTAGCTCAGCCCTCCCTTATGAATTCCCAGCCCATAGAACATAGCTGCCAACTGGACATTTTCACCTGGATGCTTTATAGACATCTTAAATCATGTTGAAAAACTAACTCATTATCTTAAGCATTCCCAAACAACCTCCTAACTCACGCGTGTGTGCACGTGCGCGCACGCACACACACACACACACACACACACAGACACCCTGCCTATTCCTGAATTCTCAAACTTTTAAAATATGTCATGGCCTTCATTTTTGTTTTCTAACAAAGATAGATAAATGTATGAATGGAATTTTTTTTGGCAGAGAAATAAGTAAATATTTTTAAAATTTCTTCAGTGTTTTCTACAATGAAAAGGAAATCAACAATTTCTATACTCTATGTAGGGGTCAGTTTCCCAAACCCATGACCCATTAGTAATCATCAACACCTTATCCCTGGTGTCCCATATCCCGGTGGTTATAAATTCATGGTTAAGGCACATAGCTCATGTCTTCCCTGCTTGGAACTGTATGCCCATGTCTGGCATTAAAACAGCTATTTCTTGAATGAATAACTCTATGTCTTTTAGCTCTACCCTCTAACTATCTCCACTGCCAGCCCTGCTTCATCTGATTTTAGTCAATAATTTCTTTTCTGGTGTTTGCTTTGAGGACCTATGTCAAGGTCTGCTGCCACCACCTTCACATAGGTTCTCAGTGTCTTTCTCCTATAGCACCAAAGGGCCTTCCAGAGGCCTTCCTGCCTCCAAATATTCCCTCTCTAATCCTTTCTCTTCACTGCAGCCAATTACCTTTCTAAAGGGCAATTGTGGTCCCTCTTTAATTTAATTTAATTTTATTTTATTTGAGACCGGTTCTGGCTCTATCACCCAGTTTGGAGTTCGATGGTGCAATCTCAGCTCACTGCAACCTCTGCCTCCCAGGCTCAAGCTGTCCTGCCACCTCAGCCTCCCAGGTAACTGGGACTATAGGTGCATGCCACCATGCCCAGCTAATTTTTCTATTTCTTTGTAGAGATGAATTTTCACCATGTTGCCAGGCTGGTCTCAAACTCCTGAGCTCAAGTTATCTGCCCACCTCGGCCTTCCAAAGTGCTGGTATTACAGGCATGAGCCACTGAGCCCATAAATAATAATAAGAAAACTCACTACTTCTGCCTTGCTGGCTGGGCCACAGACGATTCCTGTGTATTTGCCAAAACAGTATGCACACACTTGCATTTGCAGGTTAGAGATAAAGTATGTCCACTCTAGGTTCTTGCTGCCCTTGAGCTACCTTCCAGTTTGCTACCTCCTATCTACAGGACTAAGACCCAAGTTCTTAGCATGGAAATCAGTTTTCCTTTTCAGCCTCATTTCCTGCCTTACCCATCCACTCACTTAGAACTTGGATTCTTCAACCTCTTACAGTCCCCTAAAATGTTTTCTGTGTGCCATGCCCCTTTTGCCTTCCCCAGGAGTTCCTATTTATGCTTCAAGAAGCATCTCAAATATCACTCCCTCCATGATGCCTTTGCGAACTCTCTAGCATTAGCTGCTCCTTCCTCTGATGTTGTCCTATTTTGTCTATCTCTGTGTTGTGCAATAATTACATCTTTACATTTCTGTTGGCCCAGCACAAGCCCTACAGGCCAGGGCTGTATTGTAGTTTTCTTTGTCATCCTACCCATCAGTGCCAAATTTGGGAAATAGCAAGAACTCAATCAATAGATGCTAAACTAATGAACACTTTATTAGCCTACATTTATGGAGCATTCTTGGTACCCATCAAACAGTTTCATCTCTCTCATACGTCAGTGTTATGTTTCACTGCAGCTTTCCCTAAGGAATTTTGTGAGAAATATGGAGTATTGCAGCACTATTCTTTGGTCACATGGGGGTTTAATTCCTATTTATACTTTTCTTGTATTACTAGAAATAATGACTGTAACTACTTATCTGGCAAATCTCTGAAATTTCTTTTTAAGGAAATTGTTATTGTTGGAGAAATTTGCAAAGCCTGACCCTGCCAGGGCCCTATTCCTCATATCTAAGCAGTTAATTCTCTACTACGTTATGTTTAGCTTTCGGCTCTGGAAACACTCTTTGAATGCCTCCTTTGTGCAGATTTATCCAACTGTCTCCTCTTTCTTTCATTAAGCTTGCCCTGTAAAGCCATATTCCTTCTGTTTTCAATTGTGAATTTATTTCCTCTGGAGCTTTCTGACTTAGAATCTATTTGAACTTCTATAGAAACTTTGGTTGAAAAGGAAAAAAAGAAAAAAAAGGGCCTGTTTTTAAAGGTTTTCTCTTTCACCTAATATTAGAGGGGATTTCTTTGTGATTAAACAAATTTGTTATAAAGTAACACACACTGTGAAATATCCAAACAACTACAATGTCATTATAAATATATTTTTCTTATCAGAGAAGGCAACAGGCAAATCAGCCACTCTTGCAAGGTCATATTTCACAGAGACAGCTGAATTCACCCACTGTTGAATTATGTTATAAAGCCAGTGATTTAGTATTGTCATCTATTTTGATTGACACCAAAAGCCTTCCAGGACAGTAAATGTAAAGACGTTAGAAGAAAATCACTTACAAAATGGCTTGATAGTTCATGTTAATGAGTTTTAAAATGCGGTATAACAACTTAATCAAATCAGATAGCTCCATAAAAGAATTAATTTGGTCATTGGCTCTCTTTCCAAAATGACTTTGTTGTACTGAGCAAGGTGAGAATTTTTCTGTGGCTAAAACATTCACAACTGGATTCGAAATGACATGGCCTGGGATAAGTTATGGATTAACCAAAGTTTCTCAGGAGTTATTTATATTTGGCCTCTTGTTAAATGAGATGCATGTATTTTCTGAAGTTTCATTTTAATGAAAGAGAAAGAAGAATATGAATGACATGTATTAAAGACCCCGAGCCCACACTTAAAACCTCAATTTTGGATAACTTGTGTGTTACCTTTTAGAAATTAGAGTGTCATTGGGATGCTATTATGGGTCGCCAACAGAAGGGGATTCAGGAATATCTCCATACTGCCCCAGACCACAGCAATAATTTTCTGCAATGTCAAGAGAAAAACACAGGACAATAACCAGTTGAAAGCAGCAAAGTTCTGCATTATTTTTTGCTGTCCTCTTGTCCCAAACTCTAGAGGAGATTATTAGAAACGTAGTATCTGCCCCTGTAGAATTATGGGCTTATGACAAGACTAGAGACCTAAGGAGACTAGTTTCTTGTCTATCCGGGCTCAAACACCAACCTCTTTCATGCACTTCCAGATTGAAGTTGTTTCTAAGGTCAGCTTTAAGGAGAAAATTACATATAATCAGAATTACCCTCCAGAATTCATAAATCACCTTCCATTGGTATAGATCACTATCTCTTGGATTGAGCAGCAGATTAAGTAGTCAGGTTGCATTTAGGTTTACGTTATATAAAATTTAATATGTTTTGGCTGGGCGCAGTGGCTCACACCTGTAATCCCAGCACTTTAGGAAGCCAAGGTGGGAGGATGGATAGAGGTCAGGAGTTCAAGACCAGCTTGGGCAACATAGCAAGACCTCATCTCTATAAAAACTTTAAGAATTAGCTGGACACAGTGGCACATGCCTGTAGTCCCAGATACTTGGGAGGCTGGGGCAGAAGGATCATTTGAGCCCAGGAGTTTGAGGCTGCAGTGAGCTATGATCATGACACTGCACTCCAGTCTGGGTGACAGAATGAGACCGTGTCTCTTTAAATATTAGGAATCACCTTCAGAATGGCATTGAAAGGCAGGAAGTCTGCCAGGCAGTGCGTGAGGGAAGAGCAGAGTCATAGACTCTCCTCAGACTATCTTACTGACAGACAAGTTACAGGTACTTTTAAAATCAGTCTCTCCTTTCCTTCCTCTCTCTCTCCTTTTCTCAGCTTTCTGTCTCTCTCCTAGAGTTAAATTTTAATGAAAAAAAATAATGTGAATTATTTGTGTGTTATATATGTGTAACATTTCTATGTATTTATATTATTAATATGACATAATAATATAATATTTGTATTATTAATATTTATTTAAAACCATCAGCACACACTTAGAACCTCCGTTTTGGGTAATGTAGTTATTACCAACATTCCTATCTGACATTTATTTGTGTATTTGTTCAGTGTATATCTGTGTCTTCTGTGAGACTGTGGGGTTTATGAAGAAAGGGACTATGTATCTTTTGGCTCACCATTTCATTCTCACGACTAGCATGGAGCCGAAGAGGAGATGAAAACATTTTTATCAAATGAATGGCTAAAGGAGAGAGACCATTAGACATTACTACCTTTGGAAGTTCTCTTAGTAACTGTGGCTCAATCATGTTGCAGTGTTATAGACACCTTTATAATTTACAAAGAGCTTTCACAAACATGGCCTCATTATAAAGGTGACAAGCATGATTGTCCCCCATACCAGTTTGTAGAAGAAGAAACTGAGACTTGGAGAGGCTAACCAACTTGTCCAAAGTTGCACAGCTAACTTATGACAGAACTAGGTCTTGAACCCCTGTCTTCTAACCCTTAGCCAGACCAGTTGGAGTTCCCCATCCCCAGTGACCTCTCCTACATTTATGGGGACTCTTGTGTATCAGAGTTTGTGACTCTGTGCCCGTGTAAGGCAGTGATCACATCTTGTCTCTCACAACAGAGATGTATTAAGTGCCTAATATGCGCCAGACATGCAAAAACTTCCAGGACGCAAACAAGAATGAGATGTATTTCTTGCCGTCAAAACAACTCACAATCTAATGCAGCATAGTGTTAAACATGTACATTTCTAATATACTGTTGAATATGTTTGTGGATGAAATCCTATCCTGCTTGCAGTTGCAATAATCTGCAGGTTAAATGGAAGGAAAAGCAAGGCTTGCTGGTTTGCACATACGTTAACAACTATTAGCTCAAGTTCGAAACAAGATTGTAACCATTCTGCACAAGTGTTAAGGAGTGCATATTTGCAGAGCTGAGGCCAGGAGGCTTAAATTTTAGAAACAGCTGTGGAACTCCTTTCAGTATGTACAGTTGGAAGGAGGCTGGCATTGTCAGGGAGTAGCTCTGGAAAATACAGGCACTGAATATATTTTATCTTTTCCCTTATTCCAGTGTTAGTGTCCCCATAGAATTCCAAGTGAGAAAATAACCTGCAAAGGTGTGAGGTGGGAATCATATTACAACATTCAAGCAGGTGAGATCCTCAGAGATGAAAGGGGAAGAAAATGGCACTTTAATGCATGAGAGTAATCTTCCAGGATTTGTACCAGGATGTGTTATATTTTAACAAGAAGAGTTCCCAGAAGGGTCAGTTTCAGGAACGTCACATGAACCCCTGGAGAAAAGTAAATGGTTGATTGGCTGTCACACTTACTGTTTCAATATGCTGGGTAAAGCAAAGCGAGGAAAGGTGAGGTCTCACCAAGTGCAGATTACAAAACAAATGCATTCTTTGTGTGCTTTTTTCATAGCAGATGATTTTGAAACAAAAAGAGAAAAATAAACCTGTTGAGTAGAAACTTGGGAAGTAAAACTGAGTGATAGAGGATTAGTTTTCACATGTAGGCGGTACACAGAGTTTGTACAGTTTTGTAGTTACAAGACAGGGTAGAATGAATATTTAAAGAGAAGACTGTTAGGAACAATGGTTCAGAAGGATGAAGGAACTCAATAAGGTTGTGAGGGATTGAGAAGGAATGTTTTGCTTGAAACATGGAGTATGGCGACAATGAATGAGCCTAGTTTTGAATCAAAATGACCTGAAAAACTTCTGTAGAAAGTTTCCAACAAAGCAGTGCTGTATTATGGAAGATCCTGCCATATGGATTGAAACTTTTCTAGAACTTTTAATAGACGAGCCCTCATAAGTAAGATCCAGGCAACCAAATTACTACTCTTTGAATGCTATTGTGGGTATCATGTCAAGATCCAATGTTTTCTTTCCATGTTATACTAAAGAAATAAAACTTAATGTCTATAGTTCAGGTTATATTTGAAACTTTAATAGTTCTAGATTGAAGCTAGCATAAAAACATTGTATACTGAGCATGGTGGCTCACATCTATAATCTCAATGCTTTGAGAGGCCAAGGCCAGAGGATCACTTGAGGCCAGGAGTTCAAGACCAACCTGAGCAACATAGCGAGACCCCATCTGATATGATTTGGCTCTGTGTTCCCACCCAAATCTCACCTCAAATTGTAATAATTCCCATGTGTTAAGAGCGAGACCAGGTGGAGATAATTGAATCATGGTGGCAGTTTCCTCTATGCTGTTCTCATGATAGTGAGTTCTCATGAGATCTGATGGTTTTATAAGGGGCTTCCCCCTTTACTCAGCACTCATCCTCCCTCCTGCTGCCCTGCGAAGAGGTGCCTTCTGCCATGATTGTCAGTTTCCTGAGGCCTTCACAGCCATGTGGAACTATGAGTCAATTAAACCTCTTTTCTTTATAAATTACCCAGTCTTGGGTATTTCTTCATAGCAGCCTGAAAACAGACTAATACAGTAAATTGGTACCAGGAGTAGTGGATCACTGCTGAAAACATACCCAAAAAATGAAAATAAAAAATTAGCCAGACATGATGGCATGCTCCTGAGGTCTAGCTATTCAGGAGGCTAAGGCAGGAGGATCGCTTGAGCCCAGGAGTTTGAGGTTACAGTGAGCTATGATTGTGCCACTGCACTCTAGCCTGGGTGACAGGGTGAGACTTTGTCTCTAAAAAAGTGAAATTAAAAAAAAGAAACACTCCATAAATGACATTTTAAAGGGAAAAAAATGTTTATGACAATTACATTGTATATTCAAACAAAATGTATTCTTATTTCATAACCAATGAAAATCTGTGTTGACTGGAAAAGAGATTAATTATGGTCACTGAGAAGCAGAATGTAAAGCATTATTTGCAGGAAAAGAAAGCCTAGTTTCCTTTACATGCCACTCACATATTGGTATTTTCTCATTATTAGAACTTACATTTTTTTAAGTTCAGAGTTTTAAAATTCCCCAGAGACTTCTGCAAAACCTGAACCATCATTGAGTAATCCATCAAAAATCCAGAGGCATTAAAAGTTCCATGACTAATATGTGTGAAATGTTTGAAGATGAAACTCTCTTTTGTAATTATAGACCGCAGAATGTGGAATAGTTTCTGCCGTTTGAATTACCTACCTGAGGATACTACTTGAAAGTTCTATCTTCCGTAAATAACAGTCAGCCTCTTATAGAAGACAGGCAGTGTTTTCATACCTGGAATAGAAATTATTTTAGAATCGTTTCCATGCAACATTTTTTCATTATTACTAAGATCTGGTGACTATGAAAGGGAGTAAACTTACACAGCTGGCTCTTTTCAGACAGAGAGATTCAATTTATTCTTGTTCCAATACTGTAGGAAAATAAAAAGGTTAAAATTACCTTTTGGATTCAATGTGATATTTTCCCTAGATACCTAAAAAAATGGAAGACAGGCAGCTTTCCCAGCTTTGGAATAGGGGACAGTAAGGGATTTCCCTTGTAGCGTGTTGTGTTTTATCTGAAATCTGGCGCTTTTCCGTAATTAAAAAAGGGATTAAGATACTGAATTTAATCCTTAAAATGGCCAATATCTTGTAACTTTTCCAGATATTTCCCTGGTTCATCAAGAGGCAAGAGACTTACTTTAATTCTGATCTAATATGTACCTGCCTTTTAATTATGTGCTAAAACAATTTGGGAGATGGGATGGTTTGGTACAAACTTGCTCCTGCTGTGGAAACGGTGACTTGGTTGATCTAGGTTCTGGTCCAGAAATGTGCAGGTTTGGGTTTTTTGTTGTTGTTGTTGTTGTTGTTGTTTTATTATTATACTTTAAGTTTTAGGGTACATGTGCACATTGTGCAGGTTAGTTACATATGTATACATGTGCCATGCTGGTGCGCTGCACCCACTAACTCGTCATCTAGCATTAGGTATATCTCCCAATGCTATCCCTCCCCCCTCCCCCCACCCCACCACAGTCCCCAGAGTGTGATATTCCCCTTCCTGTGTCCATGTGATCTCATTGTTCAATTCCCACCTATGAGTAAGAATATGCAGTGTTTGGTTTTTTGTTCTTGCAATAGTTTACTGAGAATGATGATTTCCAATTTCATCCATGTCCCTACAAAGGACATGAACTCATCATTTTTTATGGCTGCATAGTATTCCATGGTGTATATGTGCCACATTTTCTTAATCCAGTCTATCATTGTTGGACATTTGGGTTGGTTCCAAGTCTTTGCTATTGTGAATAATGCCGCAATAAACATACGTGTGCATGTGTCTTTATAGCAGCATGATTTATAGTCCTTTGGGTATATACCCAGTAATGGGATGGCTGGGTCAAATGGTATTTCTAGTTCTAGATCCCTGAGGAATTGCCACACTGACTTCCACACTGGTTGAACTAGTTTACAGTCCTACCAACAGTGTAAAAGTGTTCCTATTTCTCCACATCCTCTCCAGCACCTGTTGTTTCCTGACTTTTTAATGATTGCCATTCTAACTGGTGTGAGATGGTATCTCATTGTGGTTTTGATTTGCATTTCTCTGATGGCCAGTGATGATGAGCATTTTTTCATGTGTTTTTTGGCTGCATAAATGTCTTCTTTTGAGAAGTGTCTGTTCATGTCCTTCGCCCACTTTTTGATGGGGTTATTTTTTTCTTGTAAATTTGTTTGAGTTCATTGTAGATTCTGGATATTAGCCCTTTGTCAGATGAGTAGGTTGCGAAAATTTTCTCCCATTTTGTAGGTTGCCTGTTCACTCTGATGGTAGTTTCTTGTGCTGTGCAGAAGCTCTTTAGTTTAATTAGATCCCATTTGTCAATTTTGGCTTCTGTTGCCATTGCTTTTGGTGTTTTGGACATGAAGTCCTTGCCCATGCCTATGTCCTGAATGGTAATGCCTAGGTTTTCTTCTAGGGTTTTTATGGTTTTAGATCTAACGTTTAAGTCTTTAATCCATCTTGAATTGATTTTTGTATAAGGTGTAAGGAAGGGATCCAGTTTCAGCTTTCTACATATGGCTAGCCAGTTTTCCCAGCACCATTTATTAAATAGGGAATCCTTTCCCCATTGATTGTTTTTCTCAGGTTTGTCAAAGATCAGATAGTTGTAGATATGTGGCGTTATTTCTGAGGGCTCTGTTCTGTTCCATTGATCTATATCTCTGTTTTGGTACCAGTACCATGCTGTTTTGGTTACTGTAGCCTTGTAGTATAGTTTGAAGTCAGGTAGTGTGATGCCTCCAGCTTTGTTCTTTTGGCTTAGGATTGACTTGGTGATGCGGGCTCTTTTTTGATTCCATATGAACTTTAAAGTAGTTTTTTCCAGTTCTGTGAAGAAAGTCATTGGTAGCTTGATGGGGATGGCATTGAATCTGTAAATTACCTTGGGCAGTACGGCCATTTTCTCGATATTGATTCTTCCTACCCATGAGCATGGAATATTCTTCCATTTGTTTGTATCCTCTTTTATTTCTTTGAGCAGTGGTTTGTAGTTCTCCTTGAAGAGCTCCTTCACGTCCCTTGTAAGTTGGATTCCTAGGTATTTTATTCTCTTTGAAGCAATTGTGAATGGGAGTTCACTCATGATTTGGCTCTCTGTTTGTCTGTTGTTGGTGTATAAGAATGCTTGTGATTTTTGTACATTGATTTTGTATCCTGAGACCTTGCTGAAGTTGCTTATCAGCTTAAGGAGATTTTGGGCTGAGACAATGGGGTTTTCTAGATATACAATCATGTCATCTGCAAACAGGGACAATTTGACTTCCTCTTTTCCTAATTGAATACCCTTTATTTCCTTCTCCTGCCTAATTGCCCTGGCCAGAACTTCCAACACTATGTTGAATAGGAGTGGTGAGAGAGGGCATCCCTGTCTTGTGCCAGTTTTCAAAGGGAATGCTTCCAGTTTCTGCCCATTCAGTATGATATTGGCTGTGGGTTTGTCATACATAGCTCTTATTATTTTGAAATATGTCCCATCAATAACTAATTCATTGAGAGTTTTTAGCATGAAGGGTTGTTGAATTTTGTCAAAGGCTTTTTCTGCATCTATTGAGATAATCATGTGGTTTTTGTCTTTGGCTCTGTTTATATGCTGGATTACATTTATTGATTTGTGTATATTGAACCAGCCTTGCATCCCAGGGATGAAGCCCACTTGATCATGGTGGATAAGCTTTTTGATGTGCTGCTGGATTCGTTTTGCCAGTATTTTATTGAGGATTTTTGCATCAATGTTCATCAAGGATATTGGTCTAAAATTCTCTTTTTTGGTTGTGTCTCTGCCCGGCTTTGGTATCAGAATGATGCTGGCCTCATAAAATGAGTTAGGAAGGATTCCCTCTTTTTCTATTGATTGGAATAGTTTCAGAAGGAATGGTACCAGTTCCTCCTTATACTTCTGGTAGAATTCGGCTGTGAATCCATCTGGTCCTGGACTCTTTTTGGTTGGTAAACTATTGATTATTGCCACAATTTCAGTTCCTGTTATTGGTCTATTCAGAGATTCAACTTCTTCCTGGTTTAGTCTTGGGAGAGTGTATATGTCGAGGAATTTATCCATTTCTTCTAGATTTTCTAGTTTATTTGCGTAGAGGTGTTTGTAGTATTCTCTGATGGTAGTTTGTATTTCTGTGGGATCAGTGGTGATATCCCCTTTATCATTTTTTATTGCATCTATTTGATTCTTCTCTCTTTTTTTCTTTATTAGTCTTGCTAGCGGTCTGTCAATTTTGTTGCTCCTTTCAAAAAACCAGCTCCTGGATTCATTAATTTTTTGAACGGTTTTTTGTGTCTCTATTTCCTTCAGTTCTGCTCTGATTTTAGTTATTTCTTGCCTTCTGCTAGCTTTTGAATGTGTTTGCTCTTGCTTTTCTAGTTCTTTTAATTGTGATGTTAGGGTGTCAATTTTGGATCTTTCCTGCTTTCTCTTGTGGGCATTTAGTGCTATAAATTTCCCTCTACACACTGCTTTGAATGCATCCCAGAGATTCTGGTATGTTGTGTCTTTGTTCTCGTTGGTTTCAAACAACATCTTCATTTCTGCCTTCATTTCGTTATGTATCCAGTAGTCATTCAGGAGAAGGTTGTTCAGTTTCCATGTAGTTGAGCGGCTTTGAGTGAGATTCTTAATCCTGAGTTCTAGTTATATTGCACTGTGGCCTGAGAGATAGTTTGTTATAAACTCTGTTCTTTTACATTTGCTGAGGAGTGCTTTACTTCCAAGTGTGTGGTCAATTTTGGAATAGGTGTGGTGTGGTGCTGAAAAAAATGTATATTCTGTTGATTTGGGGTGGAGAGTTCTGTGGATGTCGATTAGGTCCGCTTGGTGCAGAGCTGAGTTCAATTCCTGGGTATCCTTGTTGACTTTCTGTCTCGTTGATCTGTCTAATGTTGACAGTGGGGTGTTAAAGTCTCCCATTATTAATGTGTGGGAGTCTAAGTCTCTTTGTAGGTCACTCAGGACTTGCTTTACGAATCTGGGTGCTCCTGTGTTGGGTGCATATATATTTAGGATAGTTAGCTCTTCTTGTTGAATTGATCCCTTTACCATTATGTAATGGCCTTCTGTGTGTCTTTTGATCTTTGTTGGTTTAAAGTCTGTTTCATCAGAGACTAGGATTGCAACCCCTGCCTTTTTTTGTTTTCCATTTGCTTGGTAGATCTTCCTCCATCCTTTTATTTTGAGCCTATGTGTGTCTCTGCACGTGAGATGGGTTTCGTGAATACAGCACACTGATGGGTCTTGACTCTTTATCCAATTTGCCAGTCTGTGTCTTTTAATTGGAGCATTTAGTCCATTTACATTTAAAGTTAATATTGTTATGTGTGAATTTGATCCTGTCATTATGATGTTAGCTGGTGATTTTGCTCGTTAGTTGATGCAGTTTCTTCCTAGTCTCCATGGTCTTTACATTTTGGCATGATTTTGCAGCGGCTGGTACTGGTTGTTCCTTTCCAAGTTTAGCGCTTCCTTCAGGAACTCTTTTAGGGCAGGCCTCGTGGTGACAAGATCTCTCAGCATTTGCTTGTCTGTAAAGTATTTTATTTCTCCTCCACTTATGAAGCTTATTTTGGCTGGATATGAAATTCTGGGTTGAAAATTCTTTTCTTTAAGAATGTTGAATATTGGCCCCCACTCTCTTCTGGCTTGTAGAGTTTCTGCCGAGAGATCCGCTGTTAGTCTGATGGGCTTCCCTTTGAGGGTAACCTGACCTTTCTCTCTGGCTGCCCTTAACATTTTTTCCTTCATTTCAACTTTGGTGAATCTGACAATTATGTGTCTTGGAGTTGCTCTTCTCGAGGAGTATCTTTGTGGTGTTCTCTGTATTTCCTGAATCTGAACATTGGCCTGCCTTGCTAGATTGGGGAAGTTCTCCTGGATAATATCCTGCAGAGTGTTTTCCAACTTGGTTCCATTCTCCCCATCACTTTCAGGTACACCAATCAGACGTAGATTTGGTCTTTTCACATAGTCCCATATTTCTTGGAGGCTTTGCTCATTTCTTTTTATTCTTTTTTCTCTAAACTTCCCTTCTTGCTTCATTTCATTCATTTCATCTTCCATTGCTGATACCCTTTCTTCCAGTTGATCGCATCGGCTCCTGAGGCTTCTGCATTCTTCACATAGTTCTCGAGCCTTGGTTTTCAGCTCCATCAGCTCCTTTAAGCACTTCTCTGTATTGGTTATTCTAGTTATACATTCTTCTAAATTTTTTCAAAGTTTTCAACTTCTTTGCCTTTGGTTTGAATGTCCTCCCGTAGCTCAGAGTAATTTCATCGTCTGAAGCCTTCTTCTCTCAGCTCGTCAAAGTCATTCTCCATCCAGCTTTGTTCTGTTGCTGGTGAGGAACTGCGTTCCTTTGGAGGAGGAGAGGCGCTCTGTGTTTTAGAGTTTCCAGTTTTTCTGTTCTGTTTTTTCCCCATCTTTGTGGTTTTATCTACTTTTGGTCTTTGATGATGGTGATGTACAGATGGGTTTTTGGTGTGGATGTCCTTTCTGTTTGTTAGTTTTCCTTCTAACAGACAGGACCCTTAGCTGCAGGTCTGTTGGAGTACCCTGCCGTGTGAGGTGTCAGTGTGCCCCTGCTGGGGGGTGCCTCCCAGTTAGGCTGCTCGGGGGTCAGGGGTCAGGGACCCACTTGAGGAGGCAGTCTGCCCGTTCTCAGATCTCCAGCTGCGTGCTGGGAGAACCACTGCTCTCTTCAAAGCTGTCAGACAGGGACATTTAAGTCTGCAGAGGTTACTGCTGTCTTTTTGTTTGTCTGTGCCCTGCCCCCAGAGGTGGAGCCTACAGAGGCAGGCAGGCCTCCTTGAGCTGTGGTGGGCTCCACCCAGTTCGAGCTTCCGGGCTGCTTTGTTTACCTAATCAAGCCTGGGCAATGGCGGGCGCCCCTCCCCCAGCCTCGCTGCAGCCTTGCAGTTTGATTTCAGACTGCTGTGCTAGCAACCAGCGAGACTCCGTGGGATAAGACCCTCCGAGCCAGGTGCGGGATATAATCTGGTGGTTCGCCATTTTTTAAGCCGGTCCGAAAAGCGCAATATTCGGGTGGGAGTGACGCGATTTTCCAGGTGTGTCTGTCACCCCTTTCTTTGACTTGGAAAGGGAACTCCCTGTCCCTTGCGCTTCCCAAGTGAGGCAATGCCTCGCCCTGCTTCGGCTCACGCACGGTGCACGCACCCACTGACCTGCGCCCACTGTCTGGCACTCCCTCGTGAGATGAACCGGGTACCTCAGATGGAAATGCAGAAATCACCCGTCTTCTGCGTCGCTCACGCTGGGAGCTGTAGACCGGAGCTGTTCCTATTCGGCCATCTTGGCTTCTCCTCTCAGGTTTGGGTTTTTTATGATGGTAAAATATACATATGATAAAATGTACCACTTTAATTGTTTTTAAGTGTACAATTCAGTGGCATTAAGTACACTCACATTGTTGTGCAACCAATACCACTATCCACATGCAGAACTTTATTCTCATCCCAAATTGAAACTCCACACTCATTAAACAGTAGCTGTCCATTTTCCTCTTCTCTCAGCCCTTGGTAACCACTATTCTAGTTTCTGTCTCTATGAGTTTAACTATTCTGGGTACCTCATATACATGAAATCATACAGCGTTTGTCCTTTTGGATCTGGATTGTTTCATTGAGCATGTTTTCAAGGTTCAGCAATGTTGTAGTTTGAATCAGAATTTCATTCCCTTTTAAGGCTAAATATGTTCTACTCTATGTTATACACATTTTGTTTATCCATTCCTCCATTGATGGGCATTTGGGTTGTTTCCAACATTTGGCTTTTGAGAAGAAAGATGCTATTGACATTGGTATACAAAATTTCTTTGAGCCCATGCTTTCAGTTTGTTCTATATATCTCTAGAAGTGAATTGCTGGATGATATGGTAACTCTATGTTTAATTTATTGAGGAATTATCATACTATAGAAATGTGTAGTTTTTTGTTGTTGTTGTTGTTGTTGTTGTTTTATTTGTTTGTTTGTTGAGACAGGGTCTCCTTCTGTTGCCCAGGCTAGGCTTCAGTGGCATGATCACAGCTCACTGCAGCCTTGACCTCCTAGGCCCAAGCAATACTACCACTTTAGCCTCCCAAGTAGCTGGGACTACAGGTGCCTGCCACTACACCCGGCTAATTTTTTTTTTTTTTTTTTTTTTTTTTTTTTTTTTTTTTTGAGACAGAGTCTCACTCTGTCACCCAGGTGTGATCTCGGCTCACTGCAACCTCTGCCGCCCAGGTTCAAGTGATTCTCCTGCCTCTACCTCCTGAGTAGCTGAGATTACAGGCGCCAGCCACCACGCCTGGCTAATTTTTGTAGTTTTTTATTTTTTAGTAGAGACAGGGTTTCACCATATTGCCCAGGCTGGTCTCAAACTCCTGAGCTCAAGCAGTTTGCCCACCTCAACCTCCAAAGTGCTGGAATTACAGGCATGGACCACCATGCCAGGCCAGAATGTATAGTTCTTAATCAGCATTCCAGGTGATGTTATGATCAGATAATTTGAGAAACATTTATTTGTCAGTTACCTATTGCTATGCAACCAACCACTCCAAACAATTAGTAGCTTACAACAACAACCATTTATTTAGCTCACAATTATACTGGGTGGCTCTTCTGGCCTGGGCTGGGTTTGTCTGGTCTCTGTTGGCCTAGCTCATGTTTCTGTGGTCATTTGGCTGGTCTTTTGGGTGCTGGCTGTTCTCAGATGGCCTCAGTCATATATCCAGTGGTTGCTTGGCTATAGGCTGAAGCAATGGCGTGACTAGGCCTAGAACCTTTCCTTGTTTAGTAAGCTAACCCCAGCTTGCTCCCAGGGTGGCAGGGTCCCAAGAACAGCAAGAGAGCAAGCTCCAGTGCATAAGCTCTTTTCAAGTCTTTGCCTATATTATGTTTGCTTGTCCTGTTGGGCAAAGCAAGTCACCTGGCCAAGCCCAGTGTCAGTATAGAGGGCACTACGAAACGGTGTGGACACAGCGAGGCAGAAAAAGAGCTGAGACCATTACTATTATTATTCCACCACAACTTAACTGCTTGATTCAGTATTCTGATGTGAACTCAGGGTTATCTGAAAACTTTCTCCTGCCGTAATAAATCTGTGAATGGAGCATAATCATGTCTGAAGTTGCATAGAGCCCTCTGAACCACATGCCCCAGCACCTCTGCAACGCTCTCCATTTGAGGATTCATTCATTAATTTAATAAATACTTACTGTGAATCTACTGGTGTCTGGAACTCTTCTAGGACCTGGGTATACAGCTATTGACAAAATAGTCCAAGTTCCTCTTCTCCAGGGACTTACATTCTACTGCAGGTGGAAAAGTTTTAGGAGTGAGAATAAATGTTTGGATCCCTAGCACATATTCAGGAGGTTTTGTGGTTGTCATTGTTTAAAGAGGAAGAAGTTTGAAGAATGTTCTTTATTCCCTATTCTTCACCACTATGTGCTTTTACTAATATTTGAGTAGAGAAAAATATTTTGGTTAATTAGAATTTCCAGGTATTTAAATGCCAGAAGGCAGATGCAAACCTGTGGTAGGATATTAGGATTGACTTTTAACTTGTAATCCTTATAGCTTGGTGCAGAAGTAACCGTGGCTTGCCGTAAGGGCAAAAGCCACAATTACTTTTGCACCAACCTAATACAAGACTGATGGATTCGCTTCTCACTTCGTTTATGCTTTCTGCAAGGCTTTGTGGCTAAGACTTTTGGCCCCATGGCTACCTGAGGGAGGGCTACTGATCTTTACAGCTGAAAGGGCACTGAAGAGTCACACCCAGCTGAGCAGTGATGGATGGCTACAACAGACATTTTCTTTGGATACTTCTTTATTTTATTATTATTATTATGTGTGTTTAATCCTATGAGAGTGGACCAGCATTCTATATTTTTAAAGTAGCACTAGTTTGTTGGAAAATTTGACTTTTACAAACTGAAAGTGTATGTCATCAGTACCTGGAGATGAGATGGGTTTAATGTCCAGCTGGTGCTCAGAGGGGCTGGGACTCTCTGCATGGGTTAGTTTGCCAACTAAAACTCACTTCATGCACAAGAGCTTTCATTGAACAACAGTCAAGCTTTGCTTCAGGGTAAGCAGGTATTTCAGTGGGGGAGAATTAGGAGACAGCATGTAGTAGTATTCAAATTAGGATCTTTAGAGTCAGACAGATGTGTCCGTTACTAGCATGGACCTTGGGCAAATGACTGAACCTCTCTGAGTCTCAGTTTCTTTATCTATAAAATGGGATAATAACACTATCTGCCCCATAAAACTGGCAGCACTAACAGAAAGCATGCAAAGCTTGTAGCATAGTGCCTGCAGTGGACACTTGATTAAAAATGTTAGCTAAAGGCTGTTATTATTATTTTTTTTTAGATGGAGTCTCACTCTGCCTCCTAGGCTGGAGTGCAGTGGCTCAATCTCGGCTCACTGCAACCTCTGCCTCCCGGGTTCAAGCAATTCTCCTGCCCCAGCCTCCGGAGTAGCTGGGATTACAGGTGCCCGCCACCACACCCGGTTAATTTTTGTATTTTGAGTAGAGACTGGGTTTCACCATGTTGGTCAGGCTGGTCTCGAACTCCTGACCTCAGATGATCCACTCGCCTCAGCCTACCAAAGTGCTGGGATTGCAGGCGTGAGCCACCATCCCTGGCCTAAAGGCTGTTATCTTAATAAATGCTGTTCTGATCTACAGTTACATCACCACAAACAGGTGCCTTTGGCCTGGCCCACAGTGCCAGAATCTGAACTACAGGGGAGTTACTCTTTGAACCACCCTAGCACCAATCCTAGCTGAGAAAAAGACATTTATGAAACTGATTTGCCATTTGTGTGTAGCCAGTCAGGAATTCCTACTTGGGCTCTTGGCCACTATTTGAGCAACTTTTCTGTAACACTGAACCATAGAAGCAGCCCATCCACCACCACCACAACAATAAAAACTAGCACTTCACACACTAGCACCTTACCTGGAATGATTTTAGAGGTGTTAGAGAGCCCCAGAATATCTCCTGTGTAACTTTCCACCAGACTTTATGGACGAGCCAACTACCAAGCTGTAAATTGATTGAATCTTGTATTTTCCTCTTTGGACTTAGCTGGGCCCAGTGAGAGTTTGGTTGAGAGTAGATTTTGGTGGATGGGAACAGGAGTTTCATGAGGTAAGAGGAGAAGAGAGAGAGAATTTTTGTTCATGGGTATAGGAGCCATGTAAGTTGTATAATTTCACTATAAACATGGCGCTCAGGGAGAGGGTGAAATGTGCCCAGGCAGGCAGGGGAAATTGCAAGGCTTTGGTGTTGGGGAGAGCACAGAGATAAAGAAATTACGGGTAGGAGAGGGATCCAAAGGGGAAATGAAGGAGAGTGAAAGGCAAACTTTTCAGCTGAGTTACATGAGCGACATCAACTGTAACACAAGGTGGAAAAATCCCATCTTCCTGTCCTCCCCCATGTGACAGGAAGCTGATCTGCCTTCTTGGATTTATTTCCTTCTGGGGCTGTATTTCTCTCCTTGCACTTTGTCTCACCTCCTACCTTGTTATAGGCGATCTTTCTCCCCCTGAGGAAATCATAATTCTATCACTGTGGAAATTGAAGTGTCTTCAGCTTTCTTACCAGTCTTAGAGTATTTTCTTAGGACAAATTGCCAATTTCCTCTTTTATGGAAAATACTAAAATACTTTTTTTTAATACAGTGACCTTGATCCTTTCCCATTTGCTATTCTTTCTAATTTCTAGACTGGAGCTAGAAAAATTGAATGAAGTTGTCAGCCTAGTGGCAATAACCACATTAAAATGTTTCTCTGAAAGTCTTTGGAGCAGAGTCCTTGGGCATTTTTACCAGTGACCATCCGTGAAGTGACAGCACTATAGACACAGGGTTTTACTGTGTCCAGAGAACTTTCCACCAGCCCTTCTGGTATGATTTACTGTGTCTGTCTTATCCAGGCCCTAACACAGGGCTTGGAGCACAATCAGTGATCAATAAGTGTTAACTCAGTGATAGGGCAGATGGTCATTGATTTAAAAATAACAACCTTGGGCCGGGCAGTGGTTCACACCTGTAATCCCAGCACATTGGGAGGCCGAGGCGGGCAGATTACCTGAGGTAAGGTGGTCGAGACCAGCCTGACCAACATGGTGAAACCCCATCTCTACTAAAAATACAAAAATTAGCCAGGTGTGGTGGCACACACTTGTAATCTCACCTACTCAGGGGGCCGAGGCAGGAGAATTGCTTGAGCCTGGGAGACAGAGGTTGCGGTGAACCAAGATCGTGCCACTGTACTCCAGCCTGGGCGACAGAGCAAGACTCTGTCTCAAAAAAATAAAAATAAAAATAAAAATAAAAATAACCTTGCCTCATACTGTTGGGGTACACACTTCCAAGCAGTGACCCTTGGCAGCTCTGGGAAGCTCTGAGACATGTTCTTCCTTGGAGTAGTCCCTCTCAGCCTGCGACACTGTCCATCTAAATCTGTGGCACAGGTTCTCCAACTCTAGGAGGCCAGGAGGCGCTGTGTCTGACAATCGTTTGACCCTGTGGCTCCAGGACACCCCAGCACTCTGGACTAAACACACTGCACCATTCCTCTCCTTAAAGATGTTAAGGATTGCGCTCTAATTAGTTTGGAAATGGAATTTCTTAGACTATTTCTAAAAGCAGCTGCAGCCTGGGGACAAATTGACTAAATTCACCAGTTCTCCTGAAAATGATATTTGAAAGGAAAGTTGAGCTGCTTCTATCTTCCCAGAGAAATCTACGTGTCATTCAGATGTTGGAGACCCTCAAGAGGCAGAAATGTCTTCATCCTCTGCCGTTTGGGTACTGACTAAAACCGTTGATCCTTTTCCTTGAAGTCTGAGGTTCTGCTATTGGCCTCTGAAAAGCAGGGGACAGAATATTCTGGCAGACTCTGGCAAGTAGATGACCCCTTGCTGGGAGTAAGCTTCAGCCTTTTCCAAGGTCTGCCACAACAGAAGCAGTAACATGAGAGCGGCACTCAGTAGGACAATGACGATGAGGCTAATGAGAGCTTTTGGCCGTGAGAAACACTGCCTCCCCAAGCAGCATTCAGATATGTAGAAACGGTCTTGTTTTACGTGCCTTGGTGCCTCGGGCCTGTACAAAGTCACCAACACATTCAAACTGGAGTGGAGAATTGGGGATTTAAAAATGTGATTGCTGAAGGCAGCACCATCTTAACCCCTGGAGCCATCGAGTGCTCATTTGCTGCTAGGGGACAGAAAAGCCATTAGAGATATTCCCTGGGTATGTAGCCCAGTTATTTTTGTTTTTTAACATATATCCCAAGTGATTCAAGAGCATGACAAGGTTTGGGAATTACAGTCCTTGAGCACAATCTCCCATTGGTACTTTACAAGGTTATACTTTAGACTAATTGAACTTGTTTTATTTTTATTTTATCTGTAATGATATTTGATATTCATTTTGTATATAAAATAATTTTGTTTTTATATTTTGTATATGTAGTATGTAATACAACATAATTATTTTGTTAGTAATATTTTTATTTTATAATATAGTGATAATGATAATAATATAGTAACTGTATGTAAGTACTATTTATTATATACAAGATATTGTTCTGAGTGCTTTTACATACATTATCGCAATTAATCTTCACAATGACTTTTTGAAGGAGGTGGTATTAGTAACATCATTTTACAGATGAGAAAAGACAGGCACAAAGAAGCTAAATGATTTGCCCAAGGTTCCATAGCGGTCAAGTGGTGGAGCTTGAATTTATACCCAGACCTGGCGATTCTTAGGTCTGAGACTTTTAACTACCACACTGTGCTGATCCAAGTGACCCGAAGCTTTAGAAAATTTGATTAGAGAGAGTTGCATCACTGGGAAACAGAGAGATATAAAAAGTCCGTGGGAAGGGAAAGAAAGATGCCTTCTCTGCAGAAATAATGTTTAAGAGTTTTTTAAGCCTTAAGTAAATTAGACCATCTGTTTGTGGCCAGGAACATACTCAGTGGAATAATGTCCCAGCCAATAGAAAAATAGATTTTGCAGAACCCCAGCAGTCAGTTGCTGACATGAGTATGGAATCCACAGGAATTCCAGGTTACTCCTTGCTCCGGAAATAAGGAAAAGCACTAATATGAAGTAGATCTTGGCTTCACCCAACCTGGGAGTGGGAGGAAGTCTGCCTCTGAACGCCAGAAAAAACCTAGGGATAGTAGGGGACACGAAATGCAAGCAGATTCCTCAAATCTCCACTTGAAAGCTAGAAAGCTTCACTATGTATTCTGCACTGACAGGGAAAGACAGGTCCTAATTGGATCGACTGATTCTTCTCTTGGTGGGAGAGGCCTTGGCCTTTGTGAACCAAGGAAGAGATTTTTATGACAAACTTTTCTAGATGCTTTTTAGCTGAAGTTAAAGAAGATTATGGGTGAATTAGAAAAGGGATTTATAATAGAACTTTGGATTAATTTATTCATTCATAAACATTTATTGAGTGCTTTGGCTGAATTAGGCAGTACTCTAGGGGATACAGGAATGAAGAAAAAAATGGTTCGTTCCCAAGAATCTTACAACTGAATGGTGGAGACAGACAGCAAAACCAGCAACAGCTTAATGTGGTGTTTCCATAGACATGTTTGAGAATTCCTATGGTCTATCAGGCAAGGGCACTTTAAACTTCTTAAGGGTGGGAAAGTCAAGTGCAAAAAAGCCCCCAAAGAAGGAGGCTTTGCATTATGTCACAAAGTAGTTGCAGTTACCCAGGGTGATATGCAAAGACCTCCCTGGCAGAAGGAGCAGTGTGTGCACTAGAGGACAGAAGGCAAGGGCACCCCACAGTCCTGCGGGTGCACGGTGAGCAACCAGAACTAGCCAGCTGGTCCCCCAACTCATGTCCTCTTTTGGTGGAATCTCCACACACAGCTCTACAACCTCAAGAATCCCAAGCCAGGGTCTAGGTCTCAATATGAAGTCAGACTCTGTTTCTGAAGCCTACTCTGTGATTCTATGCACAATTTCATGCTAATATTCACCTGGACAATGGAAGGCATGAAAAGCCATTCAGCCTCGCTTGTGAAGTTAGAATTGTCAAGGAAAGGGGCTGATACTTCTCAAGTAATCAGGCATGGGGCTAAAGGCTTTCTGAGTTTTGGCCAGGAGGTTGTTGTTTGATTTTACATATCGTCTTTATTATGAGCTTTCTCACCCAACTGTTGCTGTCTGTCTTAATCACTGAAAAGCATCCTCTCCTAACCTGCAGTCATGTTATGATTTGTTTTCTCCTAGTCTCATATTTTCTCTGGATGCATTTCATCCCCAGTGTGAGGAGAAGCCATCCCTAAATCCTAATGCCACATTGTGTATTTCTAAGCACTTGCCTCAAGGCCCCACTCCCAGCAGCTATTGATCCCTGAGAGACTATTATATTTATTTGCATTGACACGGTGGCTCACCACCTTAAGTGAAAGGATAAACAATTAATGTCCCAGCTCCTGGAAGTCGGATGGCCTTTCTGGGATGCCATTAAGACTTGTCTTGGAGAGGGCTGTTTAAAGTAGCTGCTCAGACTGAACTTTAACTAATTATTCAATCAACGATTTGGCAGGTCAGTCAGTGGGAAATGATGCACAGTTTGCTGAAATTGATCACACTTCATTTCCCATCAATTGTAAAGCCAAATTGTGGGTAAAGTCATAAGTAAAGGATCATTGCCTGCCATTCTTAGGACCATGTTTCCCTATCCCTTCCATTTACTTAAACCCCAGCCTCATCCATAAAAGCAAGAGAATTTTGCACTTACAGAGGGAATCAGTATAAAATGTTTACCACCTTCTGAGATGGAAGGGGAAGGGAGAGTGTTTTCTATTTCATAATTGATATGTTGCAGCCACATAATCCTCTAACCTTTTCCTCTAACCTTTTCGGCAGCTCGGATGTGGAGGCTGGATTTTAAATCCCATGATCCATTATGCATCACTTACTTCCATATCTATTACCATTCCGTCGTCCAAGTGACAGGATTCCCCATCAGGGCCTTTGACTGTGTGGGGCTCTTCAACTTTATGCTGGCGGATAGGCATGTGGAACTTCATACATGGGTGATTTACAGACAATTAGCAGGAGGCAATGGCAGATTAAGTGTAGCTTTTCTGAAAAATTATGAATAAAGGATGTAAAAAGGAAGGTCCCCACACCCAGGCCCTGCCCAGGAAAAGGCTTAGAATGATCCAAGCAGTGAATTTTATGACAGTAACTACCACCCTCTCAGAAGATGCAAAATGGAATGTGTGCTTGTCCACATTGATTGGCAGCTTCTGAAACCAATCACCGGCCCAGGTCAGTAGAGCCCCAATGGTAGGCCAATGGATCATGAAGAAAGCAGAGACACAGACTCGGATTTCCACATAAGCTTCCTCACCCGCTTTGTTCTCCCAAGCCAATTGGCCTTTTTTCTTGCACAGTGGGACCTGATAAAAGCCTCTGGGACTTGAGATGAACCACTAGACAATAATCAGAATGGAATTTTCTGGGAAATGTGGCCATATGAAAAAAATGATCACTTTTTCCTCACAAGGATTTGCAAAGTGGAAAGAGTAGGATTTTAAAAACTGTGTTTTGTAGCAGAGAAAACTAAGGTTTAGAAATTTGAATGACTTCCTTAACAAATATTTATTGAGAACTTGCCATGTGCTAAGCACAATATTAAGCACTGAGCTTACTCGGTATTAGTCAGAATTCTCCAGAGAAACAGAAACAATAGAACACTCGCACACAAACACACACACACACACACACACACACACACACACGGAGCTTTATTATGAGAAGTTGGCTCATGCAATTACGGAGGCCAAGACATCCCATGATCAGCAGATTGCAAGTTGGGGACTCAGGAAAGCCAGTAGGGTAAATCAGTCCAACCTGAGACCCAGGGGAGCTGATGATATAAATCTCAGGCCAAAAGCAGGAGGAGATGAGAGGAGATGTCCTAATTTAAGCACTGAGGCAGAAAAACAGGTTGTTAATCCTTTCCTTAACCTTTTGTCCTGTTCAGGCCCTCAATGGATCTGATAATGCCAACCACACTGGGTAGGACCAGCTACTTTACTGAGTCCACCAACTCAAATGCTAGTCTCATCCAGAAACACCCTCAAGACACACCAGAAGTAATGCTTACTCTGTGAACCCTGTAGCTCAGTCCTCAAAGGGCTCACAGTCCACCCATAAATATGTACATATATTATGTATCAATAAAAATTGTTCTAATTGTTTTAATTAAAATGAAGAGCTAGTAGTCTAGTGGAGGAGACAGACCTGAATGCAGGCAAAAATGATACAAGGTGGACAGAGCTGAAGCGGTTGAAGTGGAAGTGCTTTGGGGGTTCAGAGGAGGGGCACCTGCCTCAATTTTGGGGTGGCAGAGGGTCCAGCAAGGTCTGTGCTGAGGAAATGACATAAGGCATCAAGAACAAGCAGGAGTGAACCAGGTGGAGAAGGCTTTTCAGGCAGAGAGAACAGCATATACAAAGCCCCAGAGGCAAGACAGGGCTTCACAGGCAAAAGCTTAGAGGCCAAAATACAAGGAGGAAAAGGGGAGAGGTGGGCTGGAGAGACCCAGGGTCCTGTTCGGGGAGGCGTGTGTGAGCTTGTAAGTAGCTTTCTCCTCAGAGCCAGGCCTCTGATCCCAGCATCCTGAAAGGCAGGGGGCTCAGCTTCAGCTCTAGCCAAATTCACCCTCCTCCACCTCCTCCTGCTCTTCCCCTCAAATCTCCTTCATCTACACCCACTCCTCCCCCTCATGCTCCTGTATCTCCTCCCTCTCCTCCTCCTGTATCTCCTCCCTCTCCTCCTCCTGTATTTCCTCCCTCTCCTCCTGTATCTTCCCCTCCTCCTCCTCTATCTCCTCCCCCTCCTCCTCCTGTATCTCCTCCCCCTCCTCCTCCTGTATCTCCTCCCCCTCATCCTCCTGTATCTCCTTCCCCTCCTCCTCCTGTGTCTCCTCCCCCTCATCCTCCTGTATCTCCTCCCCCTCGTCCTCCTGTATCTCCTCCCCCTCGTCCTCCTGTATCTCCTCCCCCTCCTCCTCCTGTATCTCCTCCCCCTTCTCCTCCTGTATCTCCTCCCCCTCCTCCTCCTGTATCTCCTCCCCCTCCTCCTCCTGTATCTCCTCCCCCTCCTCCTCCTGTATCTCCTCCCCCTCCTCCTCCTGTATCTCCTTCCCCTCCTCCTCCTGAAACTCTTCCTCCTCTTTCTCCACTCCTCCTCATTCTTGCTAGACGGAAAAAATATTTATTTATTTTTTATTGATACATAATAATTACACATATTTATGGAGTATGTGTGCTATTTTGAAATTTTCCTTTCGGTCACTGTCAAGCACTTCTGGAGGTAATGCCTTTTCTACAAAGTGCACAATGGTCATTGCACCCTCAAACATCCCCCAACCCCCTGCCCCCTGAAAGAAGGCCATATGGGCTAAGTAATCTGATCAAAGTCACTTGGTGCTAATTAGAGACGGAGCTGGGATTTAAGGCCAGGCTCTCTGTCCCAGCTGCTTTCATTGTGTAAACTGAACGCTGACTTGGCCTCTTTGTATGTCACTCAAAAAACTCACTGGGATGCACACCCTTTTAAATGACATCTTTTTCTTTTTAGAATTGTTTCATGTTGGAGAAAATAACATGGTTCTCAAGCCTTTCAACAGTCCTACATCCACAAAAGGGGAAAGGGACACTGCACTGAAATTAGAATCTTCAGCAACTTCTTCAATCTTCCCTTTTTAATTGGGTGAAAGTAATGTACTCATAATTATTTGAGAAATGATGTGATAAGCCCCATTATTAAGACCTCTTTTTTCTGAGTGACATGAGCAATTTAAAAGGAAGGGAAATTAACAATGGCATGAATGGTGCATTATGTGCTCCAAGTTCGGGTACAATCATTGAACCAAAAGAGAGGGGGCAGGGGAATGAGACTGGGCTTTCTCGTAATATTTCTGAGTTGGTGAGCATGAAGGGAGAAAAAAGCCTAGTCCAAGCTTGTGTTTCAGACTCTGTAATCAGGAAAAGGCAAAAAAAAAAGTAAAGACACAGTATCTTTCCCTTCCTTCTCAAGCAGTAAACACTGGGGGACACTTCTAGTGAGTGCATCTGACATCAATTTCTATTTCTTCAGCATCAGAATATCAATGAAGTAGAACAGGGGATGTTTCCACAAGATATTAAGATGACAGACAGTCTTACTCTCTGTTCACTGGAGAGTAGTATTGGTAGCTCTCCAACTGGTATGATTTTAGAGGGTGCAAATACAAATGCCTAGGGGAACCAGGAAGGAGCTCTCCATGGGCAAGGCTGGCATGGGTGAGGGTCAAGGGCACGGGCGCATGGCCTCTCTGCACGTCAGGGCTGCTGCTCCGCTCTGCATGACTGTCATCAAGCAAGAGGGACCCAGGGATCAAGGTCCTCTGAGTTTTCAAGAGAGGCCAAAGAATTCTAGGTTTTATCTTTATGTGTTTAAATGACAAAGCTCCTCATTTTGAAATGTTGCAGTGCTGTTGACACATTACTAATAAGGTTTGTGTCCTTATGTTGTAGAAGGAAAAGTAATGGTTTGCTGAATATTATTAAAAGTTCTTACGTAGGATTTTGTAAGTCTCAATAGTATGAGAAAGAATGAAAGTGAGATAGGGATTTGGTATTAAATATTAAATACAAGTCTTCAGAATATGGAGGTCATATTACAGAGATAATATGTAAAGAGACATAATATAGTACAATGGAAAGAACACTACACGTGGGATGAGAATTACTCAGGATGTCCACAGACAAGGGCTTCATTAGCCCTGCCTCAGTTTCTTCATCTGGAGAGCCAAAGATTCAATTCACAATCTATCTAGGCTCTCTTCTAACCTTAACCTTGGTGACACCCCTAGACCCACATTGAAATCCATCAGAGATCCTCCATTGGTGCTGAGCAGTTTATGTTTCATTCTGAATGATGGAGTTCTCTTCCATTAGGTAACTTCAGGCAAGAAGAAGAAGATTGTATCAGGGGTTCACAAAATAAAGAAAAAAGAAAGCAGGAAGGAGAGTTCTAGAAAGAGCCACCCTTTAGAAAAATTCTGGTGCACCTTCATCTTCTCACCATCACAATACCCCCATTTTTGCTTCTAAGTCTTTATAGATCGTAAGTCAACTTCCTACCAACAGTTAAGAATCTTAACAACAGTTAGAAACTCAGAATCCTAGCAGCACAGCCATCTTCTGAGTACTCACCATGCACGAGGCACTGTGCCAGGTACAAACATTCATATTCCTCACAACAACCCCAAGTGATAGGTTTCTAGAGAACTGTTACTGTACACATCTTGCAGATAGGAGAACTGGGGCTGAGAAATGGAAAAGCCATTTGTGCAAATCCACACAGCCAGGAGGAGGCAGATCACCCAGCACTGACTCCACAGCCCTTGATCTTAATCACTCCCAAGAGGCTGAAACGTGTGCTACACCAGTTGGGCTCTGGGAATCTGGCCTCAGTTTAAATCCTGCGTCTGCCACACAGTGAATGTCCTTGAAAAAGTAATTTAACCTCTTTAAAGCCTCAGTTTTCCGACCTGTCGTTGAGAAGAATGAAGTAACTGCCACAAGTTTTGAGGATTAGTGAGCTCTACATAAGGGATGTCAGGTACATTATGAGCGTTCAATAAATGGTGGTGATTATTGTTATTAGTCCACTATCATTCTTAAATATCTTGTTTCTTACTGAACTGCTAGGAGTTGCAAAACCATCCTGTTAAGCAGGAAAAGCAAGGAAGCCACTTAACAGATGCACATGGCATTTCACAAGGGAGTCAGAGACAGGGGCTGAGAAGGGACTCAGATGGCTTCAGCCCAGCTCCTAGCTGACTGAACAGATCACTTCCTTGAAGCCTCTAGAGGAAGCAGTGAAATGATATCAATTCCCCTGAGCTTTGGAAGGGAAAAAGATTCTATCTTGCTTAAACTGTTCCACTGTAGAGAAATCATATGCTTTAGATGCCAGGGCAGGGGGGAAATACCCCTGGATCTTCCCAAAGGTCATTTGTTGCAGGCAGAGGGATTAAATACTTACCACTGCTTGCTGGTATGGAACACTGAAAACACATCTTCTCTCTAGATAGAATATATGAAACAAAAAGGAGGCTCCCTTCTGCCAGCTGAGGGAAATTGTAGGGCAGTGCACTTTGTCATCACTGTGGAAGTGCCTGGTAGAACAGGTGACATTGGGCAAGAGAAAGCCCTTCAGTGCCAGATTTGTTTTCATCACTGTGTTCTGTTCTCATCATATTGTGGTGTGAGACTCACAAAATCTCATGCATTCTCACCACGGGAGCCTGCATCTTCATTGCTGAAGGGAAGTGGAGAGCTCAAAGCAGTTCATGCAGGCAGTTCCTCCAAAAAGTTCCCAAAACTATCTGGAGCATCATCTCATTCTCCACTTCAAGTTAATTCCAAAGGCTGGCCTGGAGGAACTTCTGCACAGAATTTATAATTAGCCCAGCTTTGTGGAATAGTCAGGCCTGAGTCCTTTGTTCACGCTGATATGAGTAGCAGAAGGGTTTCTGCAAGTTCTTGCCCAGTTGCAATTGAAGTGTTTAGGCGGTTAGCTCTTTCTGCTAGAAAACTCACCTTGGGTGTGCCTGCCACTCTGGCACATGTCTTCAAAAATGTGCTTTGTCACATTTAAATATTGATGTTTTGTTCCTAGTTATGGAAATGTAGGAGTGTCTGTCTGATGGTTCATTTCTAACCCCCAAATTCCTATCTTATACTTTAAACTGCCCTGAAAATCAAAAGCCCTTGGAATCAAACTCCAGATACACAGCCACATTGCCAACACACTACTTTAGCAAAAGATCCAGAACATATTTTACATGAAAACCTGTCAGACTGGTTTTTTATTATAAAAATAATGTAAAGAATTGAGCCAAGCACCCATGTTATTCTGATGACAAAGAAAACTAATTGTGCTAATAACACTAAGCAAAGTCTTCAGCAATCACTCTGAGCTGTAAATTGGGCATGCTTTTTTAACTGTGGAGCCTCTTTATGAGGTATATGAAGATAACAAGCATGCTTTTGAGGGGATTCTTGTGTAATTGACATTTTTTAAGTGCTGAGAATGTGGTTCTAAGAGACATTTGAGACTGGGGTCTTGCACTCGTTAGACAGTCCAAAGTATTTTTAGCTTCCTTCTCATTGGAGAGCTAGCATTTGGGGCGTAGGGAGAATGAAGCTTATGCCATGTTTTTGTTTCCTTTGTTGTTTGTTTGTTTGTTGGGGAGTGTGGGGATACAGGATCTCACTTTGTCACAGGCTGGAGTACAGTGGCACAGTCTCAGCTCACTGCAACCCGCACCTCCCAAGCTCAAGCCATCATCCCACCTCAGCTCCCCAAGTAGCTGGGACCATAGGTGTGCACCACCACACTCCTCTAATTTTTGTATTTCTTTTAGAGATGAGGTCTTGCCATGTTGCCCAGGCTGGTCTTGAGCTCCTGGACTCAAGAAATCTGCCCACCTCAGCCTCCCAAAGTGCTGGGATTACAGGCCTGAGCCACTGTGCCCGGCCTTATGCCATGCCTCTTACTGAATGCACCTAGTAACAAACTACCCCAAACTTGGTAATTGTTCATTATTATTATCTCTCAGAATTCTGAAATTTGCAGTTAGATGGAGGCTGAGGCTGGAATCATTAAAGGCTCCGTTACACCTCTGGGGGCTGATGCTGGCTGGTGGCTTGCACTTCAGCAGGAGCTATAGGCAGGAACACCTACAGATGTCCTCTTCTTGTTACCCGGGGTTCCGCACAGCATGGCTGCTGGTTTGAAGCATCAAGCATCCCAAGACAGAGAGCCAGGCAGAAGCCACATCACCAATTCTAATCTAGCCACAGAAGCCACACAGTGACACTTTCCACTGCATTCTGTTCTTTGCAGGTGAGACACTAAGGTGAGCCCATATTTAGGGCAAGTGAAACTAGATTCTACCTCTTGATGGGGAAGTGTCAAAGAATTTGAGGAGATGAAAAACTTCAAATCAGTCTTTTTTTAAAAAGTAGTCAAACCAGTCTCTTTTTAAAAAAGTATTCAAACCTTTCTTCCATCCCCTGCTTGTAAACTCATATCCTGAGGAATAATGACTTGAATAATTCTACCAGAATCCAAGAAACCAAATTGGTTGGGGGCAGGGGGTATGTTGCTTTTATTGTTTCCAAGATGAAGTTCTCTGTGAAACTAGAATGTGGTTCCTCTTATAGAACCCTCTGGAATTAGCAAATGATTCCGAAATAGTACAGGTAAGACTCCTGAGTATTAATGACTTCATTATATTTTGTTGCCGCCATACTTCAAGTCAGGATGCTTGATGACTTGATGTGATATGTGTGTGTCTCCTCCCATCCACCTTAAGATAAGCAATAGGCAATATCCAATTGTGTGAGAACCTGCATTGTTCACATGAGCCTTTGTCCTGGATAACAGCTCCTGTTCATCAATATGATACATTGCACTCTGACTTTACTTCTGTCTTTCTTTGTGGGTATTCCTTTCTCCTCTCTGATTGCTTTTTCTTCTTAGACCATTACTCTAGTTGATAGTGCCAGGTTATCATTGGATCCCATCTCCCTCTCCAATAAGCCTGTGATTGATACTAATCTTCCTCATGGGACACATTTTATAGGATGCACATTGGAAACCACTCTCTAAATCTTAGCTTTCTATGTGCTGACAATTTACAAGTTTGCACCTCACACACATCTCAGGAGGCTTAAGGGGAAATTTGAGAGCCATGTAATCAGACCTCCTAATAAGAACAGAAATGCCTTTCATACACAGATGCTGTCGTGCCATTCAGCAGTCTGTGCTGCGCCCCCCGTTTGTCTTTTTTTCCCCCAGCCAACAAAATGCACATCTAGGGAAGTGCTATCTGGGAAGTGGCAAGTTCCTAGAAGCCCAGCATGAATCATTTCTCTCTTCTGCAGGAGAGTAGTGTTTTAATTATTCTAATGAAAGCTTTCACTTGCCATTGAATCCATAAAAACAGAAAATTAAGGTGGTTGCAAACACCTCTCTGAAGCAGAAACCTTGCTTTATAATATACCTGCACCTTTCCTAGCAAAACTGAGACCCCAAGAAATTTATAGACACAGGATATTACCCTTCCAGTTTAACACATGCTTTGGCATTGAAATTTTACCTTTCCAGACCCAAGAAAGTATTTTGTGAAAAGTTTTAATTTCTTATGTGAAGTTTGTACCCCTAAAATATGCCAGCCAAGAAAGCCAATATAATGCAGTATTTGCTTACAACAATATTAGATTCAGTGTGTCCTTTAAATAAAGGCTTGTGTCCAGAAAATAGAGGGAATCATGGGACTCAAAACTTTAAAGCAACCTAGGCTAGATTAATGATTTGATTATTAGTTTATAGGAAACTCAAAGGAGGATGCTGTGGTCTCTTATACCTCAGTAAGGTCACACTATGGACCAGTAAAGTTTAAGCATTAAGAACCTGGGTTTGTTTTGCATTTTAACTTAAAAATTCAGACCCAGTTATATCCATTGTGAAAAAGTAAATATTTAAAAACTTGGGTTTTCTTGAAGTGCGAGATTTCATTCCCAATTTTGTTCTCACCTCTGAAAATGGGATACTTCTTTGTATTGGCCCTTTTAGGAGAAGTGACATCTCAGACCCCTCCTGTTTTTCTTCCTCTACCATCTGTGTTCTTCATGGATATGTATTTCTTGGCAAATTTGGTGTCATGAGCCACACTGTGTCTCCCCAAATTTGTACGTGGAAGTCCTAATTCCCATTACTTCAGAATGTGACTGTATTTGAAGATGCAGGATGTACTTAAGGAGGTAATTAAGTTGAGATGAGACCTTTAGAGAGGCCCTAATTCAATATGACTGGTGTTCTTATGAGAAGAGGTTGGGACACTGAAAACACAGGCCAAGGGACCATGTGAGGACACAGTGAGAAGGCAGGCCCCTGCAAGCCAAGGGAAGAGGACTCAGAAGAAACCCAATCTGCCAACACCTTGATCTTGGACTTCAGCCTCTGGAACTGTTGCGGGGAGGGATTCTGTTATTTAAGCCACGCAACCAGTGGTATTTTGTTATGGCAGCCTAGCGAACTAATATATTGGGGATTTCTCCTGCATATAATAGAAACTCATTTTTCCATATAACAAACTAAAACCCCCTTGCACATCCCTAGGTACACCTCTGTGCATGGTGACAGTGACATAAAGCTGTAATACTCTCCATGACTTAGTTTCAGGGCCACCGGCACCAGGCAGAGACTGGAACCCGATAAGCACCATTGAAGCTCTTCCAGCATGGGTTCCCACTGAGAGGCAGGCAGAGCAACTGGAGGTTTGTGCTGACAAAGCGGCATGGAGCTATAATGTCCAGAGCCACTCAGAACTGCAGGATGGCACAAGTCAAGAAGGAACTGTGTCAGAGCAGAGCTGAAATCTCGGACAGCTCAGAAATCTTGGCACTGAAGGAGGCAGGAGCCTTCACAGTTAGATTGAGAGTGGGCAGTTTTTTCTCTATCTGTTGCACTTTATTATATTGTTTTTTTAAATTATTATTATATCCAGCACCACAGGGAAGGGTGAGGCTGAGCACAGGGGCCTGGTAGAACTGGGTCATTGTAGCGCCAACTAGAAGAGTGTGAGCTACAAAGCAGGAAGAACAGTTTCTCAAAGGGGCCGAATGGGGGTAGTCATTGGGGTGCCATGAGCAGGTGTCCTGTGCTGATGCTGGCAGATTAAGCCCGCATGGGTTTGCTTCACATTTTAACTTCAAAATTCAACCTCAGTTATATCTACTGGAGAATATACACATGAATAAAAGGGTCAATGTTAAGGAGACAGATCTGAGAGAGCCCAGATAACAAGCTGCAACCAGGCCCCAGGCAGCAGAGGAAAGGGCTGCTTGGTCGGTGTGGGCCTGGAAGCTTGAGAGCTTCCCAGAAGCCAGGACCACAGCTTTATTCCAACACCCTGCAGCTGACCCAATGTGCTCCCCACAGAGAATGTTCTCGTAAGACCTTGTACTTTTCTTTCATAGCATTGGCTGCAGTTGTAATTTTGCATTTGTGCAATTCTTTGGTTAATATTGGTCTTCCCCACCAAACCGCATGTTGGTGAGGGCAGCTGGGGCTGTTTTACTCTCCACTGTATTCCCTGTACCTAAGGTGGTCCTTGGTAAGAGCTGACTCTCAGGATATTTCTTGAATGAATGAATGAATTGATTCATGTTAATATCACCTCCCCTTCTCCAAGTACTCAGAATCTTGCTACTGGTACAGGAACTTATAAGATGTGTGGAAGGCCAAGGACAGGAGATAGCATCTCCCAGGGGCTCACTGAAAAGCCTGTGCCCTTTTCCAGCCTCCGGGCCTCAGATTGCAGGTGCCTCCAGGTGGGCTGGGGAGCATCTCACCTCTGCCTAGTACTGTGTGCTCTGGATGGCCAGAGAAGGTCTCCAGGGCAGGATCTGATTCTAGGGATTTCGCAAGGGACTTTGATATGTGAGACCCAGAAGCTCCCTGCAGAGAACAAAGGGGCAGTGTGGACTGCCTGTGGAGCCTGAGCCAAGATATGATCTGGGCCTAAGAAGGCACCATGGCATGGCTATTCAGTAGTCCCCAGTCCTGCTCTGGAGCAAACCAAGACCTAACCAGCCACGGAGCACCAGAATCCCCAGCTGGTCAGTTCAGGGATTTAGAGAAGCTTCCTTTCTCCCAACTCCATCTGCTGTGACCCACCTTCCTTAGTCAGCCCCTCACCAGGCAGGTCCTCTTTCTTGCCTCTGTCCTTTCTACCTTCTTCTGTATCCTTCCCCCGCTCCAGGCTCTCTCTCTGTCTGTGGATTCTCTTTGTCCTGGGTATAGGCATAAACATAATAGGCATTAACAGGTACTGGAAAGCCTGATCGATTCTGAAGTCTTGCACTCCCCAGCCATCCTATTAAAAATTTTAAAATACCTAATATTCCACCACCATTATCCCTTTTGGCTTTAGAAATTACATTCTTACGCCTGGACACAATTTACTTTGTGAGAATCAACTGTGTCTATGAACCAGAAATAGTCTGTTAAAAATGGATCATGGAGCCCGTGTGCTCACGCTTGTAATCCCAGAACTTTGGGAGACCAAGGTAGGTGGATCACCTGAGGTCAAGAGTTTGAGACCAGCCAGGCTAACATGGGGAAATCCCCTCTTTACTAAAAATACAAAAATTAGCCAGGTGTGGTGGCAGATGCCTTTAATTCCAGATACTCTGGAGAATCACTTGAACCCAGAAGGTGGAGGTTGCAGTGAGCTGAGATCACACCATTGAACTCCAGACTGGGCGACAGAGCAAGACTGTCTTGAAAAAAAAAAAAATGGATCATAGAGTAGATCAATCTTGATCAGAAAATGTCACTAATAAAGGTCTAGAACATGGGGTGCATCTGTAGCCACATGGGATCCTTGGGTGGCCCAGAGGCTGTGGTGGGGTGACCAGTTGGGGGTAACATGGTAAGGATGCTTGGAAGAAGAAAGTGAGAGAAGGGGGTCAATGGAAAGACATAGGTCAGTGGGCTCACAGCCTCGTCCACTGTGCCGGGTCATCCAGTCCCACTCAGGCTCCCTCCCTCCTGCTGCCCCTCCTCCAGGCAGTCTTCTCCCCTGCAGCTACAGGGCCCCAGCTGCCAGGCCCCAGAGACCCACCCACCCTCCACGGGTGGGAAACATGAACACAGGCAGGTCAGCTCAGTCTTCTATCACAAAGCTCACATACATAGGGAGGCCCAGCCTCGTCCAGGGCTGATTTCAGGAAAGAAGATTATTCTCCAAGATTTTCTCTTAGGAGGCAGCACCACAAAATGGAAGAGGAACTGACTGCAAGTTCTAACCTGAATTCTAGTCTTGGCTTTGGCAGTAACTCACTGGGTGACCTTGGGCAAGTTCCTTCGCCTCCCAGGGCTTCTCTTTCTTCCATGGCACTTATGTGATTTATTTTAAAGGTCATGCATGCTATCTTTGACCTGTTTGCTGCCATTTTCTTTGGAAAAAAGAGCCCTGGGAGATATGATTAAGGAGAGAGTCCTGGCCTGTTAGCCAGGGGAGCCCTCCTGCCCAGACCCTGTAAGCACTCTGGATAACCCTCTGCTCCTCTTATGTTAATTTCCTCCTCTTTCTCACCTATCCTGCTGTCTCCATATAAGGGCACAGCACGGCCAATTGCATTTAAAATTGCCTTCTAAAAGGCACACACATGCATCCTGGCTGGGCAGTCTTTGTGTGGAGCTGGGACTGATTCATCTCAGGGGCGTAATTCCAGCTTTGGCACTGGCTTGTGGAGGTGTCATTGAGAGGGGTTCAGAGGGCCAAGCTTACCAACCCCCCAGAACAGGGGAAACATAGCCTTGGCTCCATGTGCCAAGCAGCAGCATAATATGCGGGGCTCTGCAAAGTCAGCAGAGAAAGGACAGCAGGTGTCAACCACTGCACATGTTTTACTTATTTATTGATTTACAGTCCATCTTCCCAGTTTGTATGTAGCCTCCTTCATAGTAGAGATTCAGCCTCATTAGCTGTCTCTGGCATCCTCAGCTTGTAGAATGGTGCCTGGAAGATAGTGGACCACTAAAGAACACTTTCTGAATGAATGAATGAATGAATAAAAATGTGTTAGGTACAAGTGTTGTGCTGTGGAACACACTCCTGGATTCTGGCTCCTGCCCCACAGGCTTGTCCCCAAACTGATGAAGAGCAAGGCAGGCACTGCACACAGTGGTTTGGGTCATCAGCAGCCCAAGAATGTTTTCCCCAGTGTAGGTGCTCCCCCAAGTTGATGGGAGTCTGGGAGAGGTGGTGCTGACAAGAGAGTTTCTTCACCTCCACTCCAAAGACAGAAAGCAATGAAAGTTAATGACAGAAGCAAGCAGCAGGTGCCAGTGCCAGCTCCACTGCTCAGTGCTTCTGGATCCTTTCACGGTTCTGTAATGTACTCAATCCCCAAAGGTATATCTCCTGCCTTCTAATCACTTACAACAAAAACACATGTTGCCCTTTACACCAAAGATAAATTGAAAGGTGTTCAGGTTCTCTTCTACTTGGGCTTATGACCAAGTCTCAGAGCACCTACATTAGGGGGCAGGGGTGAAGTATACTTTCCCATTGGCCTCTTCCAATTGCTGGAAGTGCGAGCTTAAGATGGGTGACCATTTATTGAGCGTTTACTGTGTGTGTTGAAAACTGTGCCAAGCTCTGTAAATAAGACAACATCCCAAGGCAAGGCGACTGCAATCTCCTGAGAAATGCTGGCAAACAAACCACCATTATAACCGAGTTGGAGTAATTCAGGGCAGAGATGGTGGAGGGCTGGACTGAGGAGCACAATGGGAACTGGGAGACGCAGAGTTGAGAGAAATTGAGGGTTATAAGACTTAATGATTGATTTGTTGAGGAGAAGGAAATGGAGGGTTTAATGTGACTCCCGGGTTTCTGGCATGGGAAGCCAGGTGGGATTACAACCTTCACTGCGTGGAAGACAGAGTGGCAGATCTGGGGAGACTGAAGTTGAGTTCAGCTTTAGATGTGTTTGGTGGTGATGTTCTGATGTGCCATCCAAGTGGAAAATCTCATTAGGAATTGGAATTATTTAATACCAGATATCATTTAATGAGTGGGGGAGTTTTATTGTTTCAGTATTTTTACACTTCAATAGTGCTTTAGAGAGACATGTCCTCTTGTGTTTGACAAAACACTGATTTGCAGTTCTGGTATCCCTCCTGAGTAAGTCTTATTTTTGAGATAAACATCACATCAGCCCCGAGTGCAACTGAAAATGAGCTGGGCCAGGGCGGTGGGGACTGCAGTCTGTCAAGGCTCTGTATTTAACAATGCCTTTCTCCAGTGGCCTCTGCCCTGTGCCTCCCACACTGTCAGCTCTAAAGGATATTTAGTCCTTGCAGCCTCAAATTCTTTAACCCTTCTTTGGCCTCTTAAGACAAGCCCTGGGTATCACTGAAACCTAAGGCATGTCCAGAAACAAGCACAAAAGAAGAATGTGACCACTACTGCTTAACCTGGCCAGAGAAATTCACTAAGTCTTGCACCTGAAAAACCGAAACAAAACTTCCTAGCAAATCAGGTTCCCACAATCAAAGGATGGAAAATCTCACTGGAGGTTGGAAAAATGATCAGAGCCTCTTCAAAACTTCAGGACATCAAAAGACCTCACTGTACTCTTATTAGAAATCAAGCTGGAAGGAAACATCATAGTCCTTCAAGTGACACATGAACGAATGGAAAGCTGAAACCCACTTTCTGCAGCTTCAGAAATTCATATTTTTATTCATTCAACCAACATTTATTGGGTGTCTTTTATATTTAAAACACTTTGTGGGACACAAAGAAAAAGAAAGTTATTCTGTCTCCCAATGAAGTGACACACAAATGGCTGAGTTTGGTGAAGAAATAACTGCAGTGAGTAGTGGGGTTTGCTGATAGCAGTGGAGGAGGTGGAAGCTCCTCTACAGATTAGCTTATTGAACCCTCACAGCTTTATGAGCTCGGGTCTAGCATTACCATTATTTTATAGGTGAGGGAACTAAGACACAGGGAAGTTGAGAAATTTTCCCAAAGTCAGCAGTTGGTAAGTGATGGGATTTGAACCCAAGCAATCATTATTAAAGACAACTCTGCTGAATAAGTAGCTTTTACATAGGACCTGGAATGTTGGGTTGGCTGTCAAAAACTGCAGCTGGGACAGCTGGGAGTGCATTCCAGATGAAGGCTATTCTAACGGGAAAGGCAAGGACAGGGTACATTTGGATACGTGGGTGGTGGTCCAGTGTGGGCATGTGTAGAGTTCTTGAAATGGATCAGTGGAAAATAAGCTATAAAGGGTCACTTTTAGAAATATAGACTTCCCTCTTTAGGGATGAGGGGGTTACAGAAGATCATTACGTTGGAGTGACATGATCAGAACTGTATTTTAGAAAGAACACATGACTCCTGCACTCTAGCCACTTAGTACAATAAGTGGAAAAAGAGAAAGTTTCCTGGTTTCTGAAACAGTGAGTATAGTTACATTGCCTGCTGTCACAAAGGGATCCCCAAAGATGTGTAATAGCTCAAAAATGACAGCTTTTGTCTTGTTCACATGGTCAAAAAAGTGGGAGGTTCTACTATGTATCATCCAAACCATGGTTTAGGGACTTGGTCTCCTTCTGTTCTTTGGCTCTGTCACATTCAATGTGTGGCTTCCAATGTTACTGTGCCATGTGTATCAAGGTGTCAGAAAGGGAAAGAGAGTGGAGAAGACAGTTGCTTCTGAAGTTTTCCAATGACCTCTGCTCCTGTTCCATTAGGAGGCACAGGGCTCTCCCTAGAGGCATGGGGACTAGAAATGAAGTCCCTGACTGGGCAGCCACTTCCATCTGTGACTCCATACTGTGGAAGGGAAGCATGAATTTTGGTGGAAAGTTAGTCATCACCATCATACCTGAGTGAGGAAAGAAAAACATATTTACCCTTCAGCAGTAACTTTTCAAAGTAGTCTGGCACCTCATTTTGAAGCCTGGTTGAGAAATGAGTTTTACGAGCAAATGAGGCTTAAAACAACATAAGCACAGTCCCGTTTAGCACCAAATCTTATTTGTCTAAATTATTGTTGAAGGTTCCAAATTGATTTTATACTTTCCTACCTAAGTGAACAAAACTTAATTTAAGCTTTTCTTGATGACTTAGGATCACCATTATGAATGTCATTTATGGGAATGCAGTGTGTTGTATACCAGCAGCTTTTGAGTGGTGTGAAAATGTTAGTTCCTGGGCTGAATGCCTCCTGAATTCTAGGCTGTTCCATTAAGTCTCTTCGTTAACCTCTTTGGTCCCTTAGAATTTTTACAGTCACTGTGTTTTCTCAATACCTCCAATTTCTATGTTTCTCTGCTTTCTGATTTCTCCTGCCATTTTTATTATTTACTAACCCATTCATGTAGGTTTTCTTTTTTCTTCTTTAAGACTCCCCAATCCTCTTTTCTTTCCAGTCCTTTCACTGATTTTGTTTTGCATATTATGGTGGAAAGAGCAGGCACACATGTGGGAGTGGCTTTGGCCTCAGCACTGACACTAGCTGTGCTGCAGAAGCTATGACCTTGAGCAATTTAACCCCTGAGCCCCTGTTTCCTCAATATAAACTAAGGTGGTAATATGGATCTCACAGGCTTACATTGGGGTTAACTGAGATGCTAGTAATAGTATAAAAATTCATCTGTAAAAATTGATCGTCATTATGACTGTTATTTTGGCAGTTGGACCTGGTTTTTATTGTCATCGTCAATAGAAGTAGAAAGAGTCCATGGGACTCCAGGGAGTTGGAATCCAGACATGAACAGAGGAATAGCTAGAATACTCGAGACATCTCTATGGAGTGGACAGCTGAAGCCATGAGTCAGGCTCCTGAAAGTCTCCAAGAGGTTATAGATCTACTAATGTGCTTAAGCAGAATCTCAAGAAAGGTCTAATATAAATGGATGAAGCCATAAGAGGAATATCAAGAAAAGAAGACTAGATAAAAATATTCCCTGTTTCTAAGAAAAGAAGAAGTTTTCTAAACCTTGAAACTCTTTTAAGCTATCAATCCTATCTGCCACCATCCACTCCCAGCCTTCTTGAAGGAGCAGGGGGGCCTCCATCTCTTCTTGCCAGGAATCTGCTTCTTGTATTTTACAATTCCTTGCCAAATCTGGGCAGAGTCAGTGGAGTGAAGGCAGTTGTGTCTGGGCAGTCTGCCTAAGAGATTCCATTACATAAACAGTAGGTGCTTAATAACTTGCATTGTGCACATAAAAGGGAAAAAGAAGAAAATGTGATTTTTCACTGCTACAGAGTAAACCATTCTGTGGCCCCAGAGGATGCATCATGTTTAGCAAGATTAAAGCAGGTGGCAAAGTCCCTCCCCAGTGGGTACATCACAGCTAATGTCCATCAATGGTTAGCAAATGAGTAGATGGTGCCTTTGTCAATAATCCTGTTTCTACCCTCATGCTTTATTTATTTAACTAATGGCTGCCTAGCTGGTAGCTCATCAAGATGGTGTTTACTGAGCTTGGCAAAGTGAAAAATTATGATTTTGTTTACTCATGTGTTTCCAGCTGGGGTGCTGAGTTGTTATCCAGGCAGCTGATGACCGTTCTTCCACTCTCAGAGCCCCTAACACAGGCAGTTCAGTAAACAAACCATCAGCTTGAGAACCAGAGCATCAACACTGCCACAATCTGGTTATTTGCTACTTTGCAGTCGTCAGTGTCCAGAACCTCAAATGATGACTCATTCTGGAACCTCCCTTATACTTAGATAATAAAACAAATAGAAGTCAGGTTAAGTGTAATTGGTTTAGTTTGAGCTATTCAGTTGTTTATGAGAAAAATGAGTATTTGCTCCAAATTAAATATTTGATTTGGGATAGATTTGTCTCTTGCTCTATACTCAAGCATGTAAAAATAGAATGGAAACCCAAACAGAAAACCTGGGAGAGACTATCACTCTGGAATGGTTCTCATACATGCACTAACTAATTTAGTTATTTGTACAGCAAATATATAGTGAGTACATACTGTGTATTAGGTCCTGGGGATATTGTGGTGACTTAAACCCAACATAAACATGAACCTAGTTATTCAGAACCTTGCAACTTTGTAGGAAAGAGAGACATTGAATCAGTGATTGTCAATATGATGAGAATTATAAAGGGAGAAACAGGGTGCTACAGTAGTCTTGGAGTTTAGGGAAGAATCCTCGAGAAAGTGATGCTTTGAATGGGAGATGAAGGAGTTCCAAAAATCATAGACAGCGAAAGGCAGAGAGGGTAAGCTTAAATATTATTATTATCTCAGTTAAGTCACAAAATAACTCTGCGAGGTCGGTATTATTGCTCCAGTTTACAATTGAGGAGACTTGGGTTCCAGGGGAAGCACGTGCAAAGACCTGAGACCAGACTTTATGAATAGTGCCACTTGGAGCTACAAGGTCGAGCAAAGGCAGTGTGGCTGGAGTAGAGAGGAACCATGAGAGGCATGAGATACAGAGGGACTTGCCAAGGAGTTCCTAATTAAAAGTGCATTTTAGAAAGCCACTCTGGCTGGTATGGAGAATGGATTGAGGTGGATGTAGGAGGACTGGCTTTGAGGCATGGCAGTGATTGGGTGAAAAAGATAGTGAGTTGAACCAGGGGTGGAGTCAGGGGAAGCAACCTGCAGGAAGATAGAAATGATTAACGTCAACAGACACACAGGAGGTTGGGTCAGCAGGGTCAGTGAGTGGTTGGATATGAGGGGAGAGGCACTGACAGGTTATTCCACATGGCTCTCTTTATATCTGTAACAATTGAGCCGTAATAATACTAATAGCTACTCCTTACTGAGTGTCTACCATAGTCATTTTATAGATGAGAAAACTGAGACTGAGAGTAGGGAAGTACCTACCAATAGATGACTGAACTGAGATCTGAGCCCCAGCCTGACTCCCAAGCCAGTGCTCTCTCCACTCTAACACTACATTTATGATTCTGGTCAATTCGATATTTTTCTCATTTGGTTGACTGAAACCTCAGATTTTTCCCCCAATTTAATTCAGCTATATATACGACTCCAAGTTCTCATAATTCTTTTGCATTTGACCATTAATTCTCAGTTATCTTCCAGATTTCGAGCCATGCTATGTTTATCTTCAGGCCATTTCAAACAGCAGAGGCCAGAGAAGCCAGTTTTGTGGAGTCGGGCTTGTCAGGCCACATTAAATATCACCTCACTCTAATGAAAATGCAGGTTTTTGTTTGTTCTAATGAGCGCAGGGGGCCTTTATGTCCAATCTCTTCCTAGAGGAAGTAATTGCATACGAGTGACCTTTGAAGGAAATCACATCAGGGAGTTATTTGAAGGCACTGAGGTGAGCCAGTGCGTAACATCAACCAATGTACTAGCATTTCAGAAAAGAAACAAATAGGCTTGTCCCACTGACAACTCATCCATGCCCACTTTGGACAGAGGAAAATCATCTACTGCTTGCTGAGAAAGTGAGGCACTGAGGCACAGAGATTTCTTTAACTATTTCTTGAACACCTGCTGTATGCCATGCACTGTGCAGAATCGCTGCCTCATGGCACTCCTGTTTTAGTGGCAGGGAACAGACAATACAGAAATTTTTAAGTTTAAATCATTAAAGATTTTGATAATTACCATGAAGGAAACAAATGGGATCATGAGAGGTGGTGAACTGTACCTCAACTTCCTCATCTAGTTAAAAAGGAGAGAATGGTGGAACTTGCCTCTTGGGGCTGTCTTCAGGACTAGGTTAGATAACGTATGTATTGGGCTCGGAAGAGGTCCTGGCACATTAGTTGAACACTTAGTCAGTGTTATGTGGGGTTAACATCGTTGTTATAGAATAAGTGGGGGAGGCAGTCAGGAAGGGCCTCCTGGAGGAGGTAACATTTAAGCTGAGACCTGAGCGATGAGGAGCCAAGCTTATGAACAACTGGGAAAGCAAAGGCTGGAGACCAGAGAAGGAATGCTTACTGTTTCCCAGGAACAGAAAGGAGAGGGAAATTAGCCGGGCCGGAGAATAGAGAGTAGAGTGGGGAGTGAAATGAGTGAGGGCCATGAGGCAGACAAGATTCCAACCAGGTAATTAACTCAGTTTTACTCTATAAGCAGGGGAAGGGAGTGGTGTGAGCTATGCTTTGAAACCCCACTCTGGCAGCTGCGCAGAGAATGACCTGAAAGGTGAAAGCTGCAAGACAAAGGAGGAGAACTGCAAAGTCGAGGCACTGGTGGGAGGGTGTTAGGCAGAGGGTAGCGACCTTGTTGGTGGCAAAGTATTAGTTTCTTAGGGCTACCAGAATAAATTATCACAAATCGGCTGTGTAAAAACCACAGAAATTTACTCTCTCACAGTTCTGGAGGTTAAAAGTCTGAAATCAAGGTGTTGGCACAGCCTTGTTCCCCCTGCAAGCTCTAGGGAATGATACTTCCTTGCATCTTCCAGCTTCTGGTGGTTGCCAGCGAATCCTCCGTGTTCCTCACCTACTAGATGCATCACCCCAATCTCTGCCTCTGTCATCACGTGGTGCTCTCCCTGTGTATCTCTGTGTTTTGTGTCTCTTCTTATAACTTCACCGGTGACTGGACTGAGAGCCTGCCCTCATCCAGTATGACCTCACCCTGACTTACATCTCAATTACATCTGCAAAACCTCTGTTTCTAGATAAGATCATATTCACAGGTACCAGAGAGTAGGGCTTCAACATAGCTTTTGAGGGAAGCAGAAAACCCACAACAGCAAGATGAGTCCTGACTGTCCCACCTCTAAGGGGATGTGCTGGCTTGAAAGTAGCCCCCCATGGCCCAGCTTCTGGGGTAAGCAAAACTGCCAGCCATGCACAAAGGCATTCAGCATCTTTCCTGTAATTGGGGGTTGAAATGCTGTATAGCGATTCCCAGTTGCTTATTCCAAATAAGCAGGCAGGTGGTGCAGAGGAAGGCAGCCTGCAGAGTGAGGGCAGCATGTCAAACAAGGGATGTTCCTTCTTATTTGTCTGTTTCCTTAAAACCACTTACACTTCTAGGTTGCAACTTAAGTGTACTATTATTTAAGGATTCCTTTTCGGTGAGTACCCAGTGACTTTGAACAGTCTATGGATACAGGTGGATTTTCTTGGATTTTTAGAAGTAAGGAGACTTGGGGTTCATCCCAGATGCTACCTTTCGTGTATGGTTTTGAACAAATCCCATAGCCCCCTGAGCTTCCACTTCTTCTGTAAAATGAGGATGCTGACCCAGCCCAGTGGTTCTTAACCTTGAGGATGAATCAGAAGCACTGGAGGGCTTGGGAAAACACAGATTGCTGGGCCCCATCATGGAGCATCTGATTCAGAAGGTCTAGGGCAGTGCCTGAATATTCACATTTCTGGCAAGTTCCTAGACTGTGTTGTTGCTGCTGGCCTGGGAACCACACTGTGAGAATTACTGGCCTATATCATCTCTGAGATTTCTGCAACAATATTATTCCATAAGTCTATGAAACTCATTTTAATGTAAATGACTAGATGAAGTGAATTTTCTAACCTTAGCTAGCAAAATTTGGATCCCATATAAAAATATGTCCCAGCTACTGCTCACTCTGTTTTTCACTTTGGGTTTACCTCTCTAGACTTAAGGGTGTTGTACAGAGAATAGAAAGAGAGAGGGGCCATTTAAACAACACCCTTAAGTATAGAGAGGTACCCAAATTTTGCTAGCTAAGACTAGAAAATTCACTTCATCTCCTGTGGCTAGTGGGGCCTCCACATACAAGGCTCCCAGAGAAGTCAGCTGAATGTTGGCTTGGAGCCCAATAGAATCACTTAGCTTTGGTGGCACTTATTTAGGGTGGAGGGTGGGGCATAGTAGATGCAATTGAAAGCCTGAGAATAATGGCATAAATAAGCCCATGAAAAGATGTTCATCATTAGTCACTTGGAAAATGCAAATCAAAAGCACAGTGAGGTACTTCTTTTCACCCATTAGAATAATCAAAAGAGACAGTACTAAGTGATGACAAGGATGTAGAGAAATTGGAACTAGTGGGTGGGAATATAAAATGGTGTAGCCACTTTGGAAAGTAGTTTAGCAGTTTTTCAAAATGTTAAACAAAATTGTCATATGACCCAGTAATTCCCCTGCTAGACTTCCATTCAAGAAAAAAAATGAAAACATATGTCCACATAAAAATTTGTATGTGAATGTTTATAATACCATTATTCACAATAACCAAAAAATGGAGACAAATCCAATGTACATCGAATGATGACTGAATAAACAAAATGTGGTATGGACAAAAATAATCAAAGTACTGACACATGCTAGATACATATGTATATATGTACAAGATGACGCTGAATTTTGATGAACCTCAAAATTACTATGCTAAGTGAAAGAAACAAGACACAAAAGACTATATATTTTATTGTTCCATTTATGTGAAATGTCCAGAAAAGGCCAATCTTTAGAGATAAAAAGTAGATTAGTGGTTGCCTAGGGCTGGACATGGAAGGGACAGTGACTATAAATGGACATGAGATTTCTTTTCAGGATGATGGAAATGTTCTAAAATTAGGTCATGCTGATGGTTGCCCAACTCTCTAAATATACAAAAAAATTATTTTTAATTCATGTTTTAAATTGAGGGATTTTATGGTTTGCAAATTAATCTCAATAAAGCTGTTAAAAATAATTTTACAAATAGAATGGAATTAAATAAAAAAAACTAATGGGATTTCCTGCACCTCCCTCTGAAGGTCATTTAGTGCTGAAGGTGGTTATGACATATGCAGATTCCAAATACTGGGCTTTAGAAAATATTATCCTAGTTACCCAGTCAGAAAAGATCAGGAACTGCTTACTGGAAGAATGGGGACACTTAAAACACAATAAACACATCTATTTCACACTCCTTATGTGCCAGACACTGTGGTTAAGTGCTTTACATGGCTTATCATTCACTTATTCTTTGCAAAGTATATTTGTTGAACACCTTCTATGTGCTGGGCACTGTCCTTGGTGCTGAAGATACTGTGTGAATAACACAAAGTCCCTCCTTTCGGGGAGCTTAAACATGTAGATGTACAAATACTATTTTAAGATTATTTTAGGTAGTGATACATGAATTTAAACAAAAACCTGGATGATGAGAGGTAGTTACAGTAGGTGGGAAAGGGAACAGTTTAGATTGAGTGGTCAAGGAAAGCCTCCCTGGGGAGGCGGTCTGAGGTAACACGTGGAAAAGTCATCATGCAGACATGAGGAGAAGAGTGGCTTGGGTGGGAGGAATTGCTAACATGAAGTATATCAGACAGCAAGCAGTAGAGAAATGACAGTGTAAGCAAGGGAGAGTTCTGTACAGGATGATGCTGAAAGGATACACAAGGATAGAAGCTGCAGATCTTGAGAGCCATGACACAGAGCTCAGTTTAAAGTTTGGCTTTTCATGGAATAGTATACAGCCATGAAAAATGAAATCATGTCCTTTGTAACAACAATATGGATACAGCTGGAGGCCATTATCCAAAGTGAATTAGTGCAAGAACAGAAAACCAGATGCCACATGTTCTTACTTATAAGTGGGAACTAAGCATTGGGTGTTCATGGACATACAGATGGCAAAATAGACACTGGAGACTACTAGAGTGGGGAAGGAGTGATGGGGCAAGAGTTGAAAAAACTATTGAGTACTATCCTCACTACCTTGGTGATGGGATCATTCATGCCTCAAAACTCAGTATCACACAATATACCCATGTAACAAATCTGCATGTGTACCCCTGCATCTAAAATAAAAGTTAAAATTATAAAAATAAATATAAAAATAAAGTTTGGCTTCTTATTCCAAAAGCAATAAGAAGCAAATAGTAAGATCTAAGCAGGTGAGTGACATAATTTGATTTACATATTAAAGGGGACCCTAGGATCTACATAGGAACAGAAATATAAAAGATAGAATAAAAGAAGTGAACTTAAGAGCTAAGAGTGCTGCAGGAACTACAAGACAATGGTGGCTTAGATGAAGATGGTGGCAGCAGGGATGGTGAGAAGTGGTAGGATCTGGGGCATATGTAGTAGGATAGACCCAACAGGATTGTCTGAGTTGTAAAGGGCAGAGAAAAAGAGGTATCAAGAAAGATCCTTGAATTTGGGCTTGAGCACCTGGGTAGAAGGTGCACCATTACTTGAGATGGCAAAACTTCCCTTTGGGTTTGGCTTTACTATCTTTGTGTCATAGATGAAAAATGGGGCTCAGAAAAGCTAAGCAACTTTGCTTCAAATTACCTTTCTAATGAGTAGAAGAAGCAGAGTCAAAGTCAGTGACTCAAAAAACTTATCTTCTAAACTGCTCAGTACTGCCTTCTGCCCACGGATTTCTTGCATCCTTAGCCAGCCAGTAGATGGAAATCAGATGAGGTGGCATTCACTGGGTGGAGACAGAAAGATTTCTTGGCAGTGAAGGCTGGTGGGTGGGCTTGTCATAGAACAAAAAAGAAAGGAACAGCTTGGAAGAGTAACATTTTTCTAGTGAATCACATTAAATAATCAGCATGGCTTATACCCAGTGTCAGCCTGAACTGAGATTGACAGCTAATAAAAGCACAGTAATTACAGGAAAACATCAGATTGGAAAGTACAGAGATTCTTGAAACACCTGAAGCCATTTAATATGTCTTATGTTTGCTCCAGACTAACAGGCAGCTCCCAGAGCAAGACCGGTCTCATTACTGAGCTAATGGACATTATGCTCTGAGGTACTCTTCCCTCTGCCAAATATATCAGAATTTTAAAAACGGAAGCCTGATATTGCCATGCTGCAAATGTTTACAAGGACATCGCTGAGTGTTTTAGGTGTCAAGTTTAATTTCAGTTGGCCTGGCCTATTCTCTTAAGGAAGGCTCCAGAGCAGTCAGCCAGGTCACAGGGAGAATTCCTTCTGCTCTTGCTCTTCAGGCTGTGACAGAAATCAGACCTTGATTCCCTGAGCACGCTTCCCAAGAAGGGATTGCTCCTGTCACCACAGCCCAAAGGAGTTAGTTGTGATGAAAGTTGTCATGCTTCGCTATTCCATTATTTTAGGTATGTTTGGGGGTTTTGTTGGTGATGGTGCTGGTTTTTGTTGTTGTTGCTGGGGGCGGGCGGGGGTGACAGAAGGAGAAACTCATTCACACATTCTAAAATATTCATGAGTCCTCCTCTAAATTGCAGATAGTATCTTAGATTCTGGGATGATGGCAAATACTTAAAATTACCAAAGCACAAAAGAGACAGCAAAAATAAAATGGTAAGATCTGAGTGTGCATTCACATGTGTGTGTGTGTGTCTGCACACTCCCTCTAGAGACCCCGCCCACCTGCCTCCCACTGGCTCCTGTACAGCATGCTGGCTTCTGGGGGCCTGGGCTGTAGCTCTGAGCATCAGCAGCCTGGAGAACAGTCACTCTTCCATGTGCTGTGCATTTTCCTGGGCATTTTTCACCTCACAACAGCTCTAATGACCTTGGCATCAAGCTCTTACTGGGGATTAATAACTGGCTGGGCTTAATGGTCCTTACTGTGTCCCGGGCCATTTTCCCAGCCAGCCATTAATTCCAGGCAGTGCCCTGGACTCTGGTCATTATGGTTCCCTGGGCTGAGAGGCTGCCCAGTGGCAAATGGCCACAGCCTCCTCTGCAGACAGAGGTTTCCACAGCCTACCACCCTTTCTCTTTGTGGCATCTTTAGCAAGGCCTGGGGTTTACAGCCAAATAATTGGTTATGGCATCACATTATGTCTACTTTGTATGTGGCAGCAGGTAGGTTCTCAGAGGATAGATAAGGCAGGGGGTTGGGTTTCATTCACTCATTTATTCATCCATCTATTCAGTATTAATTAAATGATTTTTCTTATGAGTCAGGATGGAAGAGAGACTACTAAGCTAGGAGTGAACTAAGATAGATGCCTATGTTTCCTAAGAAGGAACGGAGTGTTTCACCAAATGAGGCTTTACGGAAAATGTTCCAAAGAATTGGGGAGGCTGAACACTATGAGGAAAAAGTCAGAGAGAAGGCCTTGCTCAGCGGAGAGCCCGCTGGAGCCACCTCCCCTCTTGTGTCTTCGGCAGTACATCGTCTCCCAGGCCGATGGGCAGAGATTCAAGTTCACCTCCGTGTGTTCCACTTAGTGACTCATCAACCCAGCATCTGAATGCTTAAGGGAAGAACATGTAAATATTGCATCAGGAATCTTGACTCACCAAGGCATGAATATTTCCACCCATATCATTAAGACACTAAAGGTTATAATGGTACTGAGAGTGTGGGAGCATGCTTCTCTCAGAGGACTGTACCAAATCATGAGGAACAGGGTCACACAATTTGTACAATTTTTTGCCATTCTGCCTCCTAAGATATCATCAGTCCCCCTGAATACAAGAAACAGACTTCATTTCGTCCTTTGGAAGTGGGTCAGCCTTTAGTACATGCTCTTCTCAGCTGCTGGAATTGTAACATTATGTTTAGAACAGCTATTGTCATTTTATTGGCACGCCTTACCAAAAGCACCTAAGGCATACTTCAGACTTCGATCTTTTTTGCATTGTTTGATGCATCTGCACAACTCAAAGAACGAGTGTTAGTGTCTGACGTAATCAATACCAGAGCTCAGATTTCTCAGGTAGCAGAAATCAAGAGGGTGGCTTTTGGGGACTGGGTCAACCTGGCATGTTCTAGTGGTGCCCACTAATCACAGAGGGTCAATATGGCAAGGTCAGGAAACTTGGCCTTCTCGGAAAGAGTGTTCAGCTGGCCTTCTCTGGGCAAAGAGAAAGAGAGAGCGCCAGGTCCTTGGAAGGCCCCTAAGGCGATGTGTTTCACCTGCCAGCCAGTCTCTGTTCTGAGAATCAAAGCAGAATAATTAATTAAAGGGAAAGACATGCTACTGGGACCTTTCTTCAGAATGTTTTCCCTAGTAATAATGACTACAATAAAATTACAGATCCAACCGGAAAATTCAGGATAATTCTAGGTGAGCGTGATGAGAAAAAGCAGCTTCCCATGGCCTTAGGGTCCACTGGGATGAACTTACAAAGTAACCTTATTAAGCAAATGTGCTGAGTTACACAGAACCTCAGGGGTGTATTAAGTCCTCAGTGAAGGTCTTTAGAATGAATGAACAAATCAATGTTGTCTGGCCACAAGTATTTAGTGTCAAAGTCAGTCCTGCCATGCTCCACCATCAACCCTCTGTCAACTCTTTGCAGTCAGCTGTGGTCTCTACTTCCTCAATCCGACCACGATCACACTCTTGTCACTTCTGTTCAGCTGAGACTATTTTGGCCGAAGTCATCAAATCCAAAGCACATTTCCCAAGTCTTGTTTTACTTGTCCTATGACACTGTTGACTACTTGCTCCTTTTTAAAATTGTCTCTTCTGCTGGTTTCCATTACATAATCCTTTCCTGGTTGTTCTCTCACCTCTCTGGCTCTTCTGGATAGGCTTAAATGTTCCCTCATCTTTGGTCCCATGGTCCCTTGTGCCTAATTGCATTATAGCGCTTACAGCACAGTTCTGTCATGGTTTGTCTGGGGGCACCCTCAACGTGGACTGTTTGCTCTTTTATTGTGTTATTAAGGTTGGCGCAAAAGTAATTGTGGTTTTGGCCATTACTTTTAATGGCAATTAGTTTTGCGCTAACCTAATATCTGTAGCACCAGGTTCAGTGCCTGGTACGTAATAGGAATTTCACCATTGAATAAATTATCATGGAACTCTTCCCTCTTCATCATTTATGTATGGGATGTGCAAGTAAAATAAGGGAAAGGAAAGTTAAGCATTTCCTCCATTTTTTGGCCACTGAAATTGCCTCTCATCCCAACAGTTCGCCCAGGGATTCAGGACTCCTTACTCCAGATTTCAGTAGTTTTCTGAGGGGAATAGGGGCCACTTTCTGGACATCTGGAATGTGGCACTTCCTAAAGAAGGTTTGGTCTCAACCACATTTCAGCATCATGTACTTAATGTTCTAGTTAGATGAATCTATTTCAAATGATCCTCCAAGGAATGGAGGTCTTTGGTAGAAGATTCTTGTCACTTTACTGCATCCACTGAGCCCAGTGCCCTCAGAGTGGTAACAACACTACTGATTAAAAAATAGCATCACTGAGTTTCTAAGAGGCAAGAAAGAGGCAATGAGGTAAGAAAACATCCCATAACACTGATTCTGCTTATTCTACTGCACTGTGTTGGCATCATGGTGAATCCCTTTGTCTCTGCAGTCAGGTTTCTTGGGTTCAAATTTCAACACTGCCACCGCCTTACAGTGTGATCTTGAGCAAACTGCTTCATTTTTCTACCCTTCAATATTCTCATTTGTAAAATGGGAGTGATAATATACTATCTTAGAGTATTATTTGAAAGATTAATGGAATTATATTTATAAAAAATCAGAACAGTGCCTAACACAGTTGTGGCTGAAAAGCACTCAGTAAATATTAACTGACTGGCCAGTTTTCCTTTGTGCCCCCCAGCTTTGCTGTGCTCTCCACAGCCCCTTACTCCGACTTCAGCAGAGCCTCCTCTCCTTATACTGTGTCACACTGTATTGTCCTCCTTTACTGATCACTGTCCCTCACTAAAGTGTAAGCTTTCAAGGCTATTTGCCCCATTTTTGCATTCTGACTGCCTAGCACAGTGCCTGTCATGTAAGAGTAATTAGATGTTGGGGGAATTATGAGAATTTGCAATGGTAGAACCTCCATTTCATAAGCCCTGCATCAATTATAAACCCTAAGTGTTCAGTGCTGATATCGTGAGTACTTATTGTACAATTACTTTATGGACCCCTGCATTCTCTTCTAAATGGGTGATAGGAACCCTGGACAAGAGCAAAAGGCTCCGCACTGACCAATAATCCTAATAGCACCTAACATTTAGTGAATGATCACTATGACAATCCTATGCTAAAGGTTCAACCGTATGCAGTTGCTATTTTTGCAGGCCAAATATTGGCAGTTTCAAAGGGCTCAATCGAATACGGTATCTATCTTAATTATTTTTTATTCTACCGTAGTAGAATGAGGTTTTAACCTCAGTTAGAGATGAGAAAACTGAGACTTGTGGAGGTTAGTGTCTTACCAAGGTCCCACAGCTAGTAGGTGGTGGAAGCAAGGCTGGGCCCATCCTGCTACATCCCAGAGCTGATGCTTTGAGGCACCACAAGGCGAGGGAAGTTGGCTGCCCTCGGGTGCTCTCAGTGTAGTTCTGAAGACACAGCCATGTCTCAAGAAACTCCCAAAATAAACACAAAACTGAATATATGCAGTACTAAGTTGGATTCAATTTCCTGAGACAGTACAGGAAGCCAGCGTGTCCTGTTCAAAGTTATCAGAGAAGAAGCGCATAGACTCTGGAAAAAATCTAACAATGCAACATCCCTTCAGAACATCTTGTTATTTTCTTGTACATTTGCTGGCCTTGGCCTCAGGCCCTAATTACATTATCTTCAAACAGCAACTAGAAATATTGCTCATTAAACATGAACATGGGAATGTTTAATTTGTTAGGACGTAGGTGTTTTGAAAGCAAATCATTGGTTCAGGGCATTGAACTGAGTGCTGCCATTGGAGTTGTCTTTGGTGAACACCATGTCCTGGCCAGAACTTTGCCATGATGCGTGTTCACTGCAGATGAGAGAAGGACCTAGGCCCTGCAATTCCTAGCTGGGGTCTGTGGCTCTGAGCTTGACGCTTTCTTTATGTTTATGAAAATGGGACAACTCAGTTTCTCTCCCTCATCCGTTAAAATAGAAGAAGCAATCCTAATGTCACTTCAAAATTATGGCCTCTAAGGGGTTACAATCAGCATGTCATTTCCCATATGATGCTTAGATGATGTTTATTTAGTACAAACATATTTGTACAGCATCCAAGAATTTTAATCAAGGTTTAACTTTCAATAAGGTGAGTTAAGAGCATCACAACTAGTGTCACAGCAATTTGCAGGACAGTCTTTGCTTCAACTTGGGAGTAACTTTGGACTCAAAAATACCTAGTTTTGAAAGCCAGAAGCACAACTTTATTACTGGCTAGGAATAAAGGGCAACTTTGGACAAATTTTTAACATCTCTATGCTTAAGTATCTTCATCTGTAAAATGACCACGAGAGAAACCTTGCTGGGTTGATGTGTCGATTTGGTTATTTAATATCAGTAAAGCCCTTAGTTCAGTGTTTGACAGGTCAGTGCTAGCTCCCTTTTGCTCTTGTCCATTGTTCCCTGTCACCCATTTAGAAGAGAACGCAAGGGTCCATAAAGTAATAGCAGAAGGGATATACTCTGACATGATGGGGAGGAGAGAAGAGATGGGTGCCCTTCTTCAAAGGCAGGGAAGTAGCCTGCTGGTGCTGAGTGAGGGTTAAGCCCTTTGCCCCTGACAGTGTCCTTCTCCCCCTGCCTTCCAGCCCCTGAAAATGCACTGCAGGGACTGTGCCCTGGTGACCAGCTCAGGGCATCTGCTGCACAGTCGGCAAGGCTCCCAGATTGACCAGACAGAGTGTGTCATCCGCATGAATGACGCCCCCACACGCGGCTATGGGCGTGACGTGGGCAATCGCACCAGCCTGAGGGTCATCGCGCATTCCAGCATCCAGAGGATCCTCCGCAACCGCCATGACCTGCTCAACGTGAGCCAGGGCACCGTGTTCATCTTCTGGGGCCCCAGCAGCTACATGCGGCGGGACGGCAAGGGCCAGGTCTACAACAACCTGCATCTCCTGAGCCAGGTGCTGCCCCGGCTGAAGGCCTTCATGATTACTCGCCACAAGATGCTGCAGTTTGATGAGCTCTTCAAGCAGGAGACTGGCAAAGACAGGTACAAAGGCACAGGGAAGAAGATGCAGGGGAGGGTGAGGATAAGTCATCACTGGCTGACTCATCCAAAGCAAAGCTTTTGCTACAGGCTTTTGTTGTGGGCTCCACTGCTCATGTCATTGCTAGAGTTCACTTGTAGGGTCCTCTGCGTGACTGGGCTTCTCAAGCTGACTTTACAAGACAAAGTGAAAAGAAGCATGGAGATCATTATATGGATATTTCAGGGCCTTATTTTTGAGGAAGAGGCTACACAGCTCCTGGCCTTCATTGGTTAAAAGTGCAGTATAACAGCTTTATTGCATTTCATTTTACTTGCATAAACCCTCACCAAAAAAAAGTATATGGGTTTATTTTTTCCCATTCAAAGGCAAACATTTATTTAGTCAACCAATATTTCTTGAGTGCCCACTACTTGCTCATCACTGTGCTTGGCCCTGGGGAAACAGTCAAACACAAGTATATAAAGTCTTGGACACTTACCAAGTAGTAGCCAGTGCACTGAGGGTCTTGAGAGGGAAGAAAATGGTGCTGTAGATGTGCCATGGGCCCTAGCCCATGGAAACCCAAACTGTTAGCTACAACTCCATATTAAGACACGAAATCAATGTAGTGAGGCACTGAAAGATTTTTTTTCTAAAGTAATGGGAAGAATGGGATAAAATGGAACAGAGTAGAATAGAAAAGACATTATCAGCATTCATCCCACACAGTAAGTTAGGTAAGGTATTGTTTCATGAAACTTTTATTTCGGTTTGATAGAGATGGAGATAGATGGATAGGGATTTCTTCTCAAAGTGATGAAAATGTTCTGAAATTAGTGGTGATGGTTGCACAATCCTGTGAATATAAAATAAATATCACTGAATTACACACTTTAGAAAATGAAATTAAAACTGTGTCTGTGTGTCTCAATCATGATGTAAAAATGTATTTTTCACTATAGGTTGAAAGATCTGGAAATTACTGGTCTGGGAGATAAGGAAAATGCTTTCTCAAAAAGATGTACATAAGCTGAGACCCAGGGCAATAAGTCTTGGATAAAGTAAAGGACCTGGGGAGTGGGAGGGAGAAACCTCCCTGGAGGTCCAGGGAATCAGGTGTGAGAGAACATGCAGTGGGTTGGAGAAAAGGCCCCTGTGGCTGCAGTCAGGAGAACTAGGGGGTGGGGGTGACACAAGGTGAAGAAGAGAGGTGAAAAGATGTCAGCTGGACAAATCTAGGTGAAGAAAGGACAATGAAGAATCAAGGGCCACTAGAGAGTACAGCTCTGGGTTGGAACTCTGGCTCTGTCACTCTCTAGTTGTGAGGGCCTGGACAAGTTATCTAACCTTTTAGAGACTCAGTGACCTTACGTGTGAAAAGGGAATAGTGACTACTAATCTCTGGATGGACTGGTCTAATAATCAAATTGCCTCATTTCCTTGATTCTAAAACCTGTACTTTTATACGTTTATGATGTAATTTACCCCTCTTACAAAAACTGTTACTGAGTCAATTGCTTATCTTTAAACTAAAGGAGAGCCAGACTTAGTGGTGCATGCCTATAATCCCAGCTACTTGAGAGGCTGAGGCAAGAGGATGGCTTGAGCCCAGGAGTTCAAATCCAGTGTGAGCAACATAGCAAGACCCCATCTCATAAAAATTGTTTTAAATAAAGTGATATGATAAATGCAATAAAGAATATAAAGTAATAAATCCATTCTTTGGCTAGCAGCTCATTATTAGAGAATAGTCTCAAAGAAAGACTTAAGTCCAGTGCCCCCAAATTCTTTGTGTGGAAGAGCTAGATAGCTTTTAAATCCTAGAAACCTTGTGACTAGTCAAGGACTGCACCAGGCAGGAGGCATGGGTCTGGTGGAGGAAGGAGGAAGAGCTGGCTGTTGGCACTGTGGCCTTCCTCCCTGGAAGGCCCAGCAGACCCCATGGGCAGCCCAGCCAGCAGATCACATTGGGGATTCTGATCATCATCTCCAGCTGCCACAAAATCCAGTCACGCATTGACCTTTGCAACTCACAGATAAGAGAGACTGTCACTCAGTTGAATGAGTTATTTAATCAAGAAAACATTTTATAGGGAATCAAGAAGGAGGGGAATTATTTAGTTTCATTTTTTACTTGTTGGAAAATTTGAAATAAGTAGAAACCATCTCAATAGAAAACACTTTTCTCTTTTTAGTTTAATGGTTGATTGCTAAATAAGTATTCCTAAAACACTGCCGCAATGTTAGCTATTTAGTATAATTAAACATTGTTCTGGACTCCTTGAGAAATCATTTTAAGCTGATAAGTTAGATACTAAGTCATCATACCCTTTGGCCACTCAGGATCTTTAGGAACCCATCTCACAGCAAGGCATATCCTGCTCACTAAATTCACTAAATTCTGGCCAATGAGAAGCTTTTTCTCACCAGGTCTTTCTTCCTGGTCGTCCTGGCTGGTACGGAGGGAGCCAAAGCTTTGTGGAGTGGCTGGTGGGACTCTTTCCACAGACATCCATCTGCCAGGGTCCACGTAGTCCCTACTCAGGGGAATCACACTTATGAATGTGGAGGATGCCAGAGTACACTGCTGCTTCCAGAAACTTTGTGCCTCTTGCCTTCGGGAAACAGTCTTAAAGAAGCCAATACTCTATTGACTTAATATTCTTTACCTGTAGCCTGCTCCAAGCTAAAAGAAACAAGTCAGAAATGGCCATTCAGGACAAAACTATTTCTGTAAATTAAAACCTAAAACATTTAGGGTGTAATGGTATTTCTCAATGTATGCTTTTCTTCAAACCCAACAAAACAGTAGCATATGATACATAAAGTGCAGAATATCTAACTTGCAGATCTCATGATCAGGACTTTCCTTTTGGGTGAATATTTTGAAGAAATAGGGTCATTTAATAGATTGTGATTGATAGAAGTTTCACCCTCCTTAAAAGTGGAGAAAAAAGTGGCTCAGGAACAATCTGCAATTAAGAAGCATGACAAATGACTTAGATGGCCAAGTGGTATTCTTTGATATTAAAAAGTAACTGTACTTGAAAATAACTTTATAATTGAATAAGGGTGCATTAGGAAAATATGATTCAGAACCAATATTATAGTAATTAGATAAAGGAAGCATAAATGAAATAACTGCAGGAAGAATATTTCCATAGAGATTATAAATGAGATTCTGGTGGAGCAGAAAGGCCCTTAATTGTAATTTAGTGTGCACTATAGAATTATCAGCTCAGTGTGTTACTTCATCATATAAAAGAATATCTGATAATTTTCCCTAATAAGCACATGACAGCTCTTCATATTCTTTCATTACAGCTGATTAAGTGTAAAAACAGTAGATATTCCTTTGTTAGAAAAAGAGTTCAACAAAGAGTTTTAGAAAGACAGCACAAAGTGTTGCATTTCTATAGCACGTGACCCCAGAAGGCTGTTATTTAGGAAGTCTGGGGAATTTTAAGTGTCACTTTAAAGAACTCTTCACTTTACTTTCTTTCGTCCTCTACCTTGCATTCTTTTCCCCATTTTACCCACAAAGCCTTTTCCTGTGCAGCCACATCCTCCTGTATTCAGGCTGTGGTTTACAATCTCTACTACATCACATAAAACAGAACCAGAGTTATGGGAGAGTTTCTGCCCTTGGAGAAAGCCCCCTTTGGTGTGTCCAATAGCTCTAAAAGCAGAGGGGATATAAGTGTGATTCCCAGATTAGGCTCCTGAAGCTGTGTGTGAGCTGTCATCCTCTTCCTGGGTTCCACATCCTCCCAGTTATTCACTCACCCAGATTAGGTCTAGAACACATGGCCAGTGCATTGTCGCGGCCCATAGGTGAAAACAGCTTCTAACTTAAGGGAAGCCACTTCCTCTTCTTACCCTTTGCCATTCAGTCAGCTCTTCTCCATTCCAGCTCCTTCAGTCTCAAAGGTCTTATGAATATATAGCCTTAGTGAGAAAGAAGGAAAATCATTAATACCTATGTAGGCTGAAGGCTTCTGAATTTCATAATTCCTGCCCTGACTACTGATGGCAGTCCCTACACAGCCCCCAGTAGCAGAGTGTTGGAAGAATTTTCTTCATGGTTGCTAAAAAGCACCAAAAAGAATGGTGAAATTATTTACCTTGATTGCTCAACCTAGCAACTAAAAGAGGAGGAAGAGATGTCAACGTATCAACATACCAAACTTGGTGCTTTTCATGCATGCTTGTTTATTTAGCTCTCAAATAGCCCAGGGGACAGAGATTCCTATGCCTCCTTTATAGATAAGAAATGAAGGGCCAAAGATCAACAATAACTTGCCTCAGTTCATCCAGCTGGTTATGATAGAAACAGGTAACATTCAGCCCATGTTATTCCCATCTTTAGGAGCTTTTAAATATGCTTTCTGGGATGTTACTAGGTCAAAATACAATGGAATAGGGGAATGAATGAGCAAAGGGCTTAAGAAATAGAAAGTTGAAGACATGATCCCCAGGGATAACTAAGCCACCCATGCTGTCAGGTATTGGACAAAATGAAGGACTCCTTAAAAATGTCCTCTCTCTATTTTTTTTTCTTTTTTGGTCCTTATATGAAATGAAAATAATGATGCAAACTGATAGACAGAAGGTTTTCCTTCTTCTCAAGGATGGGTGCTACACAGTGCAAGTAGAAAAGCCTTCCTGCAACCTCTGTTATTCACATCACAAATGATGCTATGGCTGGGCAAAGTCAGACAGTCTGACCTTGGGGATAAGGTGTTTGAAACTGGCTAATGAGGCATGCCGTAAGTACTGAAGGAAAAGTAAAAGCAGCAACCCCCGAAGAATTGAAATTAATATCCACAGTAGTGTAGCATGGTAGGCTGAGTCATTCTCACAGGGTCAAATTAGACCTTGGTGTTATGTCTCCGCAGTTATCCTAAGGTGTAGCATATGGTAGAAGCTCATTACAGATGTCTGAATGGGAAAATTAATGAATGGTGGGGTGCACCAGTTCATTCCTTAAATTTTGTCAGTTTTTGGTCTCCTAGTAAAAATTTTCTGATATGTAAAATGAAGCAAATGTTCAGTTAAATATAAGCATTCCTGTGGCTCTTTTCCTGTGGTCATTAGCCCATACCCAAATGAGTGTACCCTTCTTACGGAAAGATATTCAATCAAGATGTTGGTGTTAGTCTACTTGAAGGCAAGCTTTCACCCTAAGTTCAGTCAATCAACCAATTGACTAATAGATAGATAAATACATGTGCATGTTTATTTATATTTAATAAGTTACTCATTATCTAGCCTGTTTGGGGAACAAGGAGAATTTCTAGTTACTCAAGTGTTCTCGTTAAGAAAGAGTTGTTAAACGGGGGCTGTCATAAGAAATTGAGTTGTGGTAACATACACTTAGACATTTAAACACTGATCATCATCTTTGATGATGCAGAAGTCCCTTGAGCATCTTTCATTGTCACAAATTCAACATGAGCATTAACATCAATTATGATTGTACTGTGGAATATGGTAATGTTAGTAAGAGATGTCAATTTGGTAAAGTTCCAGATGTTTACCAAATGGAGGAGAGAGGGAGAGACTCTTGTTTATAGTTAGCCTTACTCCAGGAAAGAATTAAAGATGGTAGTGGGTATAATGGTTACTTTACCAGCTTGCAGACTTAATTATTGTTCCTTCCAGGAAGATATCCAACACTTGGCTCAGCACTGGCTGGTTTACAATGACAATTGCACTGGAGCTCTGTGACAGGATCAATGTTTATGGCATGGTGCCCCCAGACTTCTGCAGGTAGGATTTATTCTGCAAGTGTAAATCATCAGCCGTGTTGTGCAGGATTTATAAATATCTGATTCTGAATATCAACCATGAAACATGTCTAACTGTCTTCTTGAAGCAATTAATTAGCATGTCCCAAGTTCTCATTCTAGAAACAACAAACAGCATTTAATTATGTTATATAAAATATTGAAAGTTTTTGTTTGTACTGCTGGAGAATAAATCCATCTTGTGGGCTCCATTTATCCTCTGAATATTTATCAGCCAGAAGTAATGCAATAATTGGCATAATATTAACGATGAACAAGCATTAAGAAATATTAGTTTTACTCTCATTTCAAAGGAATGTGATAATTTTTTAATGAATTAAAGAGAGCAATTCCTTTGACAGTGAGGTCTTTTTTCTAAAATTAAAATATTTCTCTGAGCCTCCTTCCCTTGCCACATCAGTGGCCTGGGCTTGCACTTCTAAGGCCAAAAGCACAGGCATAAATATTTTGAGGTGTCACTTTAAAGAGAACATGCATACATCTCTGTTGCCACCTTAACTTTCCTCCTGGCATGTGCCCAGGCAGAGTTCAGGGCATACCACAAATGCACTCAGCAATATTCAGGGCCTGATTTTTGGAAGCCTGCTTGAAAACTCACCTGTAATTTAAAATAGTGAGACCAGAAATTCCAGAAAGTACCCTAGTTTTTGGGAATGCCTGATGGCCTGCACATGGACTCAATCCTGATTTTCAAATGGCAAAAGCTGGGGTGGGGGACATTTAAAACTTGCTTTTTAAATTGTGTGCTTACTTATACTATCTGGTGTTTTATTTGTTTATTTTTTCTAACAATGTCTCGAAGGCCATGAGTCTTTAGGCAAAAGCTGCAATTTGGAGGTTTAAAGCAAAGATGAGAAACAGCATCTAATCATCCCATTAACATTTTACCACTTTTCTCTCTTTTTAACCCAAAGATCCAACACAGCAACAATACTAATTGATATGGAAGAGTCAGGCCGCAAAGGAGGAGAGAGAGGTACAGATAGAGCAGACCTTTGATGTAAGGTCAGGGTCAAAAATGCTGGGGCTAGGCTGCACAGGTGTAAAGCCTGGCCTGGTCACTTACCCACCTAGTATGACCTTGAACAAGTCACTTAGTGTCTCTAGGTCTCAGCTTCCTCATCCATAGACGTGGATGTGATAGTAATAGACTCTGCCTCAAAGGGCTGTAGGCAGAGTAAATAAGCTAATACATGTGAAATGCTTGGAACAGTGCCTAGTAAGTACATGGCAAGCACAAGGCAAGTTAGCTTGGATCCTCACCCAGTGCTGCCTCACTTAATTCACTGGCCCTCTGTCCCTGTTTAGCAATCTATACACAAAAAGTAAGTAGAATGGCATAAAAAGACAAACTGCCTCCTCAAACCAACAGGCTAACAGAGACAGTGAGAATGGCACTTATGGGCAGCAAAGAGCCATCAACGTTGATGGGTATACAGGAGATATAATTATGCAATATTGCCATTAGGATGCCAGAAAGAAAAAGCATGAATAAATTGAAATGTTAATGACTTCAAGTGTTCAAGGAAATATTCCATTTATTATGGAAAACAAATGAAAGGCAAGTTAACCTGTCATTTCTCCTACTCAGAGTTAGTTCATCATGACTTCATGTACGGTAGGATCGAAACAATTTATGGAAAATACTAACAAAGAAATTAAGATAATGTCAATGCATTACATATTGCCACTGGCTCTGAGTTTCTCTTCCTAAGCTATCATCCCCAAAGCTTTGATAGTTGTTTGCACAAGACGGTTTCAGCAAGAACTCTTCAAAAGGACCCCTACGCCCAAGTTCTGTCAGAGAAGTGAAGAGTGTCATCTGGAGGAAAGGTTCAGTGCTGGAGAGAGCATTCTGCTCAGTCATAAAGCCTGTTAAAGGAAGGGTAAGAAGGAAGACCAGGAGTAGCACAGATGGATTCTACAGTTCCATTCATCTGCATTTCCAGGACATGTTGACTGGACCACCAGGCATCCAGTTTCGACTTGTTGGGTCTTGAGGCTTGTTTTCCTTGTTTGTAAAATGGGGATAAGAAAATAAGAAGACGAACAAGCAGGTCATGGTGAGAATTAAATGAGATAATAGATGTAGAGTGTTGGATGCAGTTCCTAGCACACAGTATTCAGGAAAGAGTATCAATATCATTAATATTAATAAGATATGTAAAATAATTTATATTATTAATATTATCCCAAGCACTTGAGAGTTTCCCTGAAAGATACCAAGAATTCTGAGCAGGGGGCTGCTTCACAACTATAATCCCAGCACTTTGGGAGGCTGAGGCAAGCAAATTGCTTGAGCTCGGGAGTTCAAGACCAGCCTGGCCAACATGACGAAACCCTGTCTCTACAAAAAATACAAAAATTAGCCAGGCATGATAGTGTGCACCTGTAATCCCAGCTACTCGGGTGGCTGAGCATGAGAATCGCTTGAACCTGGGAGGCGGAGGATGCAGTGAGCCGAGATCATTCGACTGCCCTCCAGCCGGGGCGACAAAGTGAGGCTCTGTCTCAAAAAAAAAAAAAAAAAAAAAAACAATTTTAAGGGGGGCTTCAAAGACACAGCTTCTTGCCTCCTGGAGGCTTATAATAAGCCTTACCCATGCCAAAATATAAAGAACACAGCAAAGCCACTTACCATGTGACTATAAAAAGATGCAGCTTTTGCAATCTTCATCTAAGAGTTAAATGAGTCTGTAAACAGTACCTTCCTCACCACCAGAGAATGAAAAAGCAACTGGTAGGCTAGTCTGCTACTCATCTGACCATTCCCTCTTTTATCTTTATTTTGAAAGAAGCAGAGAACTATTTGGGGCTGAAAACATGGTACATGTATCATGAGCTCTATGGCTTAAGGAGGTAAGCTATCGCCAGGGCCAAAAATGGTTGTGGATGGTTTTGTGTGGTGGCAGAGCTCACATTGGCTGGGCCCATTGGAATATAGCCTCCCTGAGGGCAGAGTTCTGTGTGTTTACTTCAGTGTTGTAGACCTAGAACACAGGACAGTAGATATTTACTCTCCTGGCATATGGCAGATACTTCATAAATATCAAGGGAATGAATGGCTGTGTCCTCTACTCTCCGTAGTGCTATAGTAAAGGGTGTTGTATATGGATAAAAATAGCCATTTCTGCCTCTCAGAAACTCTGACTTTGAGAAAGTTACCTGACCTCACTGAGCCTTAGTGACTGATATTGGGCAAGCTACCTAATGCTCCATCTCAGAAGCCTTACCCACAAAATGGTGATGACAATTATCATATAAACTCTCTTGCATTGAGAGTCTATATGATAATTGCATGAAGTCATAGATGAGGAATGCTTAGCAAAGTCTCAGGGCCTGTTCAGTACACAGAAAGTTATGGGGTGAAGGGATTCACTGATCTGCAGTTGTGGATACTCATTGGCGCATTTTACAGAACTGGCATTATGTGGCCTTCAGCTCCTTGCAGGACATCTCATGGGCTGCTCAAAGTGTGCCTAGCCTTTCTACAGCTTCCCTAAGTTCCCAGTGTCTCACTGCAATGAAGAGCTAGCCACATGGAGCCAGATTTCAGCAGGCAAAAAGAGCCAACTCTTCAGTTTGGGCAAATTAACCATTTCAGACCATAAGACAAAATTAGTACCCTCAAAAAAGTCACTAACTAAATAAACCACAAGCCTTTTATTCATTCAGCTAACTCGTGTTGGGTACCAGGGAGGTAATCAGAGATGAATGAGACAGGGTCTCTGACTTCAGTTGCCTGAGACTCAGTTGACCACAATTAAATCATGAGGTACAGAAGGTTACTCGAGGTGCCTGTGGGAGAAGATGTTCACTCTCTGCCTGTCAGCAGCATCTGACCCACTGAGCTTTATTGGACCATCTGTCTCCAACTTTCAAACTGGACTCAGAGAAGTCCTTGCATTCCACTGATTCTATCAGGTGGCATAGGGATAAGGAGCCAGGACAACAGGAATATTGTACCCTTCCACCCCACTTGGTCAGGGGCAGACCCAGTTGGCTCTGTTTGCATCTGGACTATTGTATAAGATTTCTTTTCAACAAAAGAGCCTTTGACAAATAAGAACTTTAACAACCTCTGGTCTAAGACACAACCATGATGCTTTCCAATCTAAATCAAACTCTTTCACACTTTTCAGGAGAGTTGAATCATCACCTTATTACTGTCCCAAAGAGAATGTAAGCTGTCATATGCATGGTGTGAGGGAGCAGAGGCAGTGGGGCAGAGAGAGAAGGGCTAAATTATATCTTGGGGGAGCAAACTGCCAAGCAATCCGTGAGTGCCTAATCCCCAAGGGGAAGTGTAGGTAACCTGGAGAGTCATTTCCCATCAGGTGTCCTGGAGGTCTGCCTTCTCATCTCACCCAAAGGGCCTGAGTTACTTCTAGGAGTCAGTCATTGGCAAGAAAACTAATTGTACCCCCTAAAGTATTAAGCCCATGGACTTCTTAGGAAGAAAGATAGCATCGCATTCACATTTAAAACCCCAAGTGGAAGTGGTGGGCATATAAATGGCCATGGTGGCAGATGACAGACATATCTCATTCAAGATCTGGCAGAATCTAACTGACTCAAAGTCATTTGAATGGCATGCAGCATCTTTCATTTGGTACTGTGATGGCCTCCTGGACTGCTCTCTCCATCACTTGTCTTCTTCCTCTCCAAACACGACTGCCTTACTAGATGACAAATCTGACTTTGAAGAGTCACTTAAAACTCCTCAGTGACTTCCCAAAGCTTTGTGAGCAGAGTTCATACTCCCTAGCTTAGCACACAAGACCTTCAGGATAGGGCTTCTGCATATCACTTTAGTCACATCTTCTCTACTGATGCATTTATGTGTTTATTTGTTTATTCAACCTTACTGAAAAATTCATAAAGGAACTCACCCTGCAGACACCTGTTCCTATGACCTCAGTTTGGACTGCCCATCCCCTACTTCCTTAAGCTGGCTGGTTTTCCACTGGCTCTTTACTAATAACACTAATGGCTGATATTTGTTGTGCACATACTTCATGCTGGCTCTGTGCTTAACATGAACACATGCATTATTTTCTTGAGCCTTATAATAATCTTATGAGGTAAGCATCATTAATATCACCATTTTACATAGAAGACTTAAAGACATGAAACAGCTGCCCATGGTCATAGGGCAAATAAATAGCAGAGCTGGAATTTGAATGCAGTCTCCAGGGCTCAAGAGCCAATGCTCTTAATCCTTCAGTTCATTGTTTCAGATACAGTGGCCCTTCTTTCTCAGCTCTCCTTAGCCCCCTGTCTGAGTCAGACCTACTGGGCCCACTGGGCCTCCCTCTTCCTCTGCCTTGCCCCATCTCACTGATTGGTTTGTCCATCTCCTTTGTTTGACTCTAGGCTCCTTAAGAGGAGGGCCCTGTCTCAATCCACATTTGTATCATTAGCACTTGTCATTGTGTCTGGCATAGAGTGTATCTTCAGTACAGATTAGTTCAATGAGAAACAAAAATAAGCCCTGTCCATGGGGATGTTTAAGAGATTGATTCTAAACATTATTATTGCAAGACCAAAAGTGCCAGGCACATTAAAACTATAACTAGCAAATTCAGATTTTGAGAAGGCAATGAGGGCCACATTGTTTTATTTTCAGCCAGAGCCAGCTCTGGGTACTCAAACAGGGGCTCAGGCATCAGCCCCCATCCTGCCTGTATCACCAGTCTTCAGGCACATCAAAGTTGAGAAAGCTGGAGAAAATTAATGCCATGTTGCACCAGAAACAGCATCAAAATATATTATTCAGTGGACAGTGGACTCTTAAATCATGCCGTATCCATACTGTAAGCCAAATTCATTCTCTCTAGATGGCCTATAAATTGCGTGAAAAGATCTGTTGTGGTTGCTTTCCAAACTAAGTTATGCTAAGTATTTAATCTCATTTTCCATTGCAAATTATTTGTGATAATAATGGGCCAAGCATTTAAATTCTACCTAATAATCTTATTTCTGGTCATACTTAGCACATTACCAAGTTTACAACTCTCTGTTACCCACCATTTCTTGAGTATTAATTAGCGGGGTAATGATTCAGAGTGATCACCGTCATGGAACTAAATTAATATCTCATCCGTAATATGAAGGACATCTCAAAGGTATCATGAATATCAGAGAGTTGATGCTGCCAGAATTATTAGCTAGCGAACATTAATAAAGCTGCCAGCCTAACAGGGAAAGTTCTTACTTGGCGACAGTCCACCGGGTAGAATCGGAAGCTTACTCACAGAAGACGGGTGTGGAATGGCAATGCCGCCCATGTGGTTTATGTTTTATGAAATAGACTTAAAATATATGGTTGTGTTTCTCCCAGGGTGAGGGTGGGGCTTGAGTGATTCACTGTGGCTCTTTGTCCCATGAACTGTGGGCAGCTGCAGGCTCTTGGTGCTCCATGCGCCTGGACACACAATGCTATTCCATGGGCTTCCAAGGTATACAGCTCTTTTCCTCCCATAAGAAGATCCAAGGACCAGAAATCAAGGCAGCAGAATAAGGGTGGCTCAGGGCACCTCCAGGACTGTGACAGACGCTTGGGAAGGACTGCTGCAGGAATGTTTTCTTCTCAATGCCTCATAGTGTCACCAAGCCCCCAGTGCAAGCCAATTGCAGAACAACCTAGCAGCTTCACAGCTATTAATTCAACTCTATTCTCTCTATTCTTCAAACATTTCCTGAGTACCTACTATATGCCAGGTACTGCACCAAGAATAGAAATGTGTTTAAAGAGAGTGTCTAAGAGTTCTAGAGAGAGGCAAAGACACCATTCTTTCCTCAGGATATTTGCAGCCTTCTGCATAGTCCAGCCCCAAACCCAGTGGGCAGGGTCAACCTAGATCACACTATAGGAGAGAAAAAGTAATTTCTTTTCCTCATCCATCATAGGTTCTTTGCTGAGACTCCTAGGAAAAAAAGACAGATTAACAAGAGAAAAGCATACACATTTATTTAATATAAATTTTACATGACACCAGAGCCTTCAGAAATGAAGAGCCAAAGAAACAGGGAGACCTCCTTATTTTTATGCTAAGTTTGATGAGGAAGTGGATAGCTGTGAAGAAGTAGGATTGGACAAAGCAGGTGTGATCTAATGGTAATAAACCAGGGTGGGTGGGAGGAGGTAGCAAGGTATGTTTGTTCAGATTCTTTTGACATTTCCTTGTCTTTGAAGATAAGGATGTTCATTTCCTCCGGATATATGGAGGGTACCTCTGGAATGAAAGTTTATGACCTGCTTTAGACGAGGGCAAAGAAATCTTTTATGAACTGCATCAGAGGAGAACAGTGAAGGGAGGTGAAAGTGATCTCCCTGCTTCTGTTGTTTCCTCAAATGCCAAGGTACCATATTTTGGAGCAACATGTCCTAAACCTCATCAGTACCCAGAAATGGAAGTGTCTTCCCTTGCTTGTTAGGGTTATGAGGTTTTTTTCAGTTGTAAAACTTAGCTTTAGAAGAGTCAAAAAGTGGAACATTGCAAACCCCTGTTGCCATTAGCACCGATGGGCAGAATTGCACATGAGCACAAAGCCTCTGTTTAACACCCTGAGCAGCTCGCAAGCACCACACATGGGGCTCCTCTGTAGCAAGAGCTCGGAGGAAAGCGGCAAGGACAAGCTGCTTTCAACCACACACTGTTGATCCCAGCGAAACCTGGGTGCCATTAGTACAGAAACCCCACCTGGGGGAAAGGAGTTTTTCCAAGACACAGAACCTCACTCTTAAGAGTACAGAGTCAACTGGAGTCAACTGGCTTTGGTCCAAACCTTGGCTGCGAAACTTCAGTTTTTCTGTGCATGAGTTTCCTCGTCTGCAGAGTAGGGGTGCTAATAGTAGCTCTCTGCTATAGTTTGGATATGTTTTGTTTGTTCCCACCAAATCTCATGTTGAAATTTGATCCTCAGTGTTGGACGTGGGGCCTAGTGGCAGGTGTTTGGGTCATGGGGGCAGATCCCTCATGAATAGATTAGTGCCCTCCCTGGGGCGGGGCATGAGTGAGTTCTCACTCTATTTGCCCCCAACAGAGCTAGTTGTTAAAAAGAGCCTAGCACGTCCCCCTTTCTCTTCTTCCTCTCTCGCCTTGTGATTTATGCACATGCCAGCTCCCCTTCACTTTCTGCTAGGAGTGGAAGCAGCCTGGGGCTCTCCCCAGATGCCCAATCTTGAATTTTTTGAGACATCAGAATCATGGGCCAAATAAGCCTTTTTTCTTTATAAATTACCCAGACTTGGGTATTCTTTTCTAGCAACACAAAATGGACTGACCCTCTCTTATAGGGGTGTTGTGAGGACTAAATAAGTGAGTATATGTGGAGTGCTGAGCACTGTGTTCTGAGCTGAAATAGTCAAGTCCAGCAGCTTGGATGGACAATAAGTCAGGTTGTGTGCTGAAAGCCAGGCAGTGGACTGTCTCCCTGGGTGTCAGATGCTCCCTATCAAATGGGAGCTGCAATACTTGCCTCAGAGGGCTGATGAGGATGTAAAGGAGATCACATCAGTTAAGCGCAGAAGCTGAGCAGGTACTTACAAAATCAGTTGTCTCAAACTTGGCTGCATATTAGAATCTCAAGGAGCTTTCCACCATTTGAATCTTCTAAAAAGCTTTGTTGTTATGATATGTATTATTTAAAAATATGTTTATTTTTGTTTTAAATAATTTTAGAGTTACAGAAAGGTTGCAAAAATAATACTGAGAGTTCATATAACTTTTATCCAGCTTCCCCTAATGCGGATTTGCATTCCTATGGTCCAATTATCAAAAGTAAGAAATTAACATGAGTATAATGCTCAGCTAAACTACAGGCATTATTGAGATTTTACCAGTTTCTCTACTAATGTCCTTTATCTCCTCCAAGAACGAATCCAGGTTCCCTTTGCATTTATTTGTCAGGTGTCCTTAGTCTCTAAATCCATGGCAGTTCCTCAGGCTTTCCCTGCATTTCATGACACTTTTGATGAGGACTAGTCACGTATTTCATAGAATGTCCTTCACTTGGGGTTTATCTAATGTTTTCCTGTGCTTAGATTGAGGTTATGCATTACTGAGAAGGATACCACAGAAGCCATAGGCCCTTCCCAGAATCTCATAACAGGAAGTATGTGATGTCCATACGTCTTATTACTGGCAATGTTAACCTTCATCACTTGGTTAAGGTAATGTCTGCTGGGTTTACCCATTGTAAAGATACTATTTTTCCCTTTGTCATTAATAAATAACTAGGGAGAGATACTTTCAGGTTATGCAGATAGCCTATTTCTCCTCATCTTTTTCCCCATTAATGTTCTGTTCATTTGGTGCATCTTGCCTGCGACAATTACTGCAACGTTCTGAGGATGGTTTCCTAGTCCCTCATTCTTTCTACATTGTTTATTGGAATTTTTCTGTCATGAAATGCTGTTTCTTCTCCTCCATTTATTTATTTATTTATTTATTCAGTTATTTATTGAAATTATCATGGACTCATGGATATTTATTTTATTTTATTGGTTTTATAATCCAATACTGACATTGTTTATTTTGGTTCAAACCTAAGACACTTTCTAAAATACCTGTGCCTGAGTTCCTCTCCAAGTCATCCAAAGCAGAGTCTATGGGGTTGGAGCATAGGTATTTCCTTAAAGCTCCCCAACCGCACTAAATGTTAGTTCCCTCACTCTCCCCACCTGCTTCCTCTAAAAAGAAAAAAAAAATTCTTCCTCACATCATTCTGCAGGGCTTGTTCTCAAACTGGCTGTCAGAGTGTGCATGGCAGGCTGCAGCCACTTGGGGAACTGGCTCTGTGGTTATCTCCATTCCTGCCTCCCCAGCCCACATATCCTTTCCTTCAGCTCACGGGGCCCACAATGGGAACTTGAGTACCAGAATTCCTTTTACAACTGCTTCCTCATGTGGAAATTCTGCTGAGGTTTATTGTAGTTTTCACTGAGGTCAGGTGAAGGAAGAAAAAAACTAGGGCAGTCTTTAGAAAGTCAGGTTTGAGAAAAGACCCAAGGAAGTATGACCTTCAGCTAGGAGTGTCTTTCTAAATGGCATAGTGAATTTAGTGAATTCCACCTGATGGCAGGCTCACAGCTGGGGTAGATGTTCCCGCAGTTTCCAGCGCTGCCTTCTGAGTCCCAGAAAGCACTTTTCTGCTGCTTGGACAGAGTTTTAACATGTGGAAACAACTCGCTTACATGAATAACTTATCTTGACACCTCTGAAATCACAGTAACCAAATATGTAAATTTAATTCTCTTTTTAGGGGATCAATATGGAGTCAGATAAGTTTTTTTTCCAAAGAGATGGTCTTCCTGAATAAGGAAATTGATCCTGTAGCATCTTTAGCTGGTTTCCAATTGCCCCCTACTCCTAGGTGCCGAATCAATCTCATGATATGTTTAGAAACCTAACTGTTTCTTTAGTCAGATTGATGCCAATAAAATGTCCAAAACTTAGATGAATCAAATTTAAAGTGATTTGTGATGGAATAAAAGCTTAACCCCAAGCATACCATGGCAACATGAAATTGGCATGGTTCCCCCAAATTATGCCATATGAATATGGGAAGATATGTCTCACAAATTCTTATTTTTTTCTTCATAGTGGTCAGCTTCAACCTGAATTTTTGTTAGCAGGCATTTTTTGTGTTGAAAACACCTTCTATTAAAATTTTAATGGGATTCCAATTTCTAGGGTAAGTAAATTAATAAAATCTGCAATAACTAGTCAGGAAAGGATCCGGTGTTTCACTATAGAACATAGAGATAATTCCAAGAGAGGCATATTAGAGATGCAAAGTGTTAATTCAGCATAGCATCCAAACCAGGATAAGGAATGTTTAGATGCTGCATGACAAAAATAAATCTCTCTTCCTGGAAGAACTTTAACCTAAGAGGAGAAACAGCTCAAAGGTTTATTGTTGTCAGAGCCAAAAACATGACACCCCTCTTGATAAAAGACTTCGATCCCTGACCCCAGTAGAGTTGCTACTCTAAAAGCTATTTGTGTATTGATCTCCTCTGAAGAAAACGAATAGGTGTCTGGCAGGATGAGCATCTTTGGGAAACCAAGTTATGATACTTAGAGGAGAGCCCAGGTGACCAAAGTGGGAACCCTAGGGCATCAGGCTCTGAAAGATGATTTGCAAGATGCTGGGAAGCCTGGGCCTTTTCCTTCTTAGTCTCTGCAACAAGGCCAGTTGCTGAGCATAGCTCAAATTAGGAAAGTTTGTCTGCCAAGAAACCTTGACTAATCTTACCATTCATTCTTCAAAAGACAGAAGAGGTGGGCTAGACTGGCCTGTTTTAGAAACCAGTCTGAGACCAAGAGTCTTTAGTGCGTAAATATTTATTAACCCTCAAACAAGGGCACCTACCACCCCCACATGTTAATCCTGTGCACACCATCTTGAAGAAACGAGCCAGTACTTCCTGTTTGAGGCTGAGACAGAGATATAGAGGCAGAAAAACACTCGGAGACTCTCAGGCCACCAAACAAGGACTGAGGATGTAGAGTTTCTGGACTAAAAGACTGTAGACTTTGAGTACATAGGCCCTCTGAAGCATCAAAAGAAAAATCGTGGCCTCTTGCTTGCTGTCTTCCTTTTTCTCCCATAGGATCAAACTAGGATCATCAACTTTCCATACTCAGAGAAGAAATTTGCGTTTAGCTGCTAATTCCATATAAATTTAGAAGTTTGCTATTTAGCTGCTAATTCCATATAAATTTCTTTCAACAACAGAATTTTTAAAATTATTTATTAAGCACCTACCAGGGACTGTTCCAGGAATAAGACAAAACACTGCCCTCATGAACACCCAATAAACAAGTAAACAGCAACAACAATTCCAGAGAGCAATTGATGCTATAAAGAAAATGAATTCAAGTGAGATGAAGTGAGGGGAGCAAGTGTCAGGTAAGGCCTCTCAGAGAAGGATATTACTTGAGCTGACACCCAAAGGTGAGGAGTGAACTCAGAGAGGGTATTCCAGGCAAGTGACCACCATCAAGTGCAAAGGCCCTGAAGTAGGGATGAGCTTTGTAGAGTTGACCAGAAAGGCCAGTATGGTGGGAACATAGTGAACAAGGCTGGGTGGATTAGGAGAAGACTTAGAAGAGGAGCCACATCATAATGCATCCCAGCAGCCATGCTCTCTGTATAACTGGAAGCCTCTGGAAGCTTAGTGGAGTGGGGAATGGGAATGACATATTTTGTTTTGGTAATATCTCTGCAGCTGCTTATGGTAAATAGACTGTAAGAAGAGTGAAAACAATACTATTGTTGTGACTTATTAATATGTAGGGTCTAAATCTGAGGAGACTGAACGTTCTGCAGCTCATTTTCAATCTCTTTGATGAAAATGATGGGCACTGATTTTATTTCACAACCTCAAAACCTCTTCACTTCCTTATTGTGTAATCAGAAAAACCATTTGTTGAAACTCATTTAACTAGAAAATACAATTTTTGTTTATCAGCTTATTAAAGATAACATCTTACCTCAATCAGTCAAAGGAAAAAAAATTTTTTTGCTTTAATCAGTTATCTCAATTTCCTCCTACAGGGATCCCAATCACCCTTCAGTACCTTATCATTATTATGAACCTTTTGGACCTGATGAATGTACAATGTACCTCTCCCATGAGCGAGGACGCAAGGGCAGTCATCATCGCTTTATCACAGAGAAACGAGTCTTTAAGAACTGGGCACGGACATTCAATATTCACTTTTTTCAACCAGACTGGAAACCAGAATCACTTGCTATAAATCATCCTGAGAATAAACCTGTGTTCTAAGGAATGAGCGTGCCAGACTATAATCCCAGGTATTCACTGCATCAGACACCGAGACCCTGAACTTCCTGAGCCACCAGACAGGAAAGGGTAGCAGAAAACAGCTTCACTCCTCAGGAAGTACCATGGACAGACGCCTACCAGGTGTGACAAAGCAGTGCAGTTGGATTGTAAGGAAAAATTCCGGAATTAATGCATCCTAATGAATGTTGTCCCCTTCAATGGTGTTACCTTAGGAGCTGAACATTCAATTCAGTTATACCACTATGACTAAAAACAGTTTGGATCTCTTAGTATTGCCTTTGAAACTGCAACATAAGCAACTCAACAATATTAGTTGCATTCCTTTATAGACATACCATGTCAAAGACGTTTTTCTATCAAGTTGTATTCTTTCCTGTTCTATAACCTTTGTCATCTGTTAGACTGTGTATGTGTGATTTGTAAAAAGCAGGCTGAAACTACGGACATGATTTCTGAAGAGCACATCTCCACTGACTTTCATAAAGCAAATGTCCAATATTTATTTATTGAGAGTTTTTTAGTGCAATCTGGGCCAGTATTTTTATAGATTATGATTATGTGGTAATTTATCCTTCCTAACTCTTTAATCCTGAATGATGGTTGGAAATGGCCTAGAATTAGGTTACTCTGTTCACAATGCTCATTGTTAGCATGCAATTGGTATTTGACTTGGAAGTGTTGTGTTGTATTTTTTGAACCCCTAGGCTTCAGGAAAACTGCTCTTTTGTAAAAAGAATAGCGATGACATTTTCTAATGTGCAGAAATGTTCCAAAAGGACAAAATTGAAAACCAAAAACTATGTTATTAAAACAAAAAAATGCTAACAAGAGAAATTTAAAGGTAGTTTTCTTTAGTAATAATTTATGTAAGTGTCCTCTCTTGAGCCCTAGTTTCCTCTTTGGCAGAATGATGTCACTGTACCAGACAACCTCTTAGGTTTCATCCCAAATCTAAACTTGTGGCCTCTTCTTGACCCATTTGAAGACTCTGCACTTGGAGTGATGGGGCCCCAACAGTAGCAGGAACTTTATTTTGGGGAGCCTTATCTACATTCGTATTACTTATATCACTCTTCTGGTTAAAACTACACTTCTTCCTGTGTCCACATGGGCTAAAATCTACCCCCTGCTTCTCTTGAAGCATCACCATCCACCTCTTCCCCAGCCTCTCAACACAAAAACACAGGATACACACACACACACACACACACAAAAGACATACTTCCAAGGGGTTCCCTGGCTACAAGAGCAAAGAGCTGCCCTTCTGTGAGGAAAAGAGACTACAAGGACATGCCCTATCATTCAACTCATTTATGCTATGAACTGTTTAGACTCACTACAAATCTTTTTAGATTATATTCATTACCATTCCTTGGTCTGAAGGAGTATAAAGGACTTATTTTATTCAGAGCCAAGATAAATTCATATTATAGATTTTTATTTAAACAAGTAATATTGTTCAAAAATAGTCTCTTATAAATATACTAGTGTTTTCTTTACACATGACTTAGAAGGCATTAGTTTCTCTAATGCCAAATTTGAAGGCACCAGCAAATATTATGTATGAAGACTGACATTGTTTTACAGACATGACCTGGCTTATGATTAAAGAAGTTTTATCGCATTACCACTTCTTTTCCCTTTTCTTAATTAGTACACTAACTAGTACTATTAATTACATGGAGTATTGTTGTTAAAATGCAAACACAATCAGGGTACTCACATAACATAAACAAAGTTGATATTGCTGTGTATGGCTTGGGCTGTTCAAAGCCAGTAAGATTGAAATGGCTGTCCAAAACATACTGGAATATGTTCTTTAAGTTTTCTCATAGTTTTTAAAGGGACTATGAATTTTATTCCAACACATTGTCTTCCACAGCATGGACTCTGAACACGTCATATTTTATCAACATATGAAAAAGTATATTAATTTTATACAATTTACTTATAGGCCACCTTTATAATCACTTGAAGACATTATGTTGCTCAAACGTAAGTGGCTCCTTTGGCAATTTCTATATTTGTGGAAATTTGGAAAGGCATAGTTTCAACATGAAAGAATGTAATTATATTGCTTCATCTAATAATATCTCACATATCTGTCTATCTTCAGATTTTAGATTTTCTTTATTAAAAAAACCATCACGGTAGCTCCATCTTGTTTGTAACTTCTCCCTCTCAAATACTCAGAAGAATGAAGTGGCCAAATTCAGAAAATCCTGGCTTCACTGGGAAATGTTTTAAATCTACATGTAGCTAGGATATGTGATTTCATATTTTTTAAAAGTGTGGTGTAAATAAGTGTAAAAAATTACCACTTGCAAAGTGGTTTTATTACAGCATTAAAGAAAATGACTAGAATTCTGATAGATTGTGCTGATGAACCTGGTTGTGGGCAATTGAATTCTTGTCTTCCCACTACCATTTCATGACTGTCGTCTTAACACTATTCAACACCATTAAATATAAACTCTGATATAAAAGATGACTACAGAACCATGTTTATAGACCTCGGTGATTTCAGTATCTGATTGTGTTTGATGCCTAAGTCATACTCGTTATGTTACATACCTTTTTCCTCTCTCCAAGCTGTGTCATCAGCTCCCTCCTAGCTTTTAAGACCACAGTAATACAATGCCACAGCTGGCCGATCCATGGCTTCTGTTATTTCAACACAAGAACATTTGGCAGAGGCCATTACAATAGATAGCCATTATGGGCAAAGATACAGGAATTTGCAAACAAAATCAATCACTTCAAATGGCCCATAAAAAGAGGAATCTCAGATTTAATATCCTACAGTAAATATTCACCCAAGAAAGCATACATTAAAAGAACATTAGGAGGTAAATATTCAGCATGCTGCGTGGAGACTTAGCTGTGTGATTTCCATTACCGTTAATGGGCGTTTGGCAACTAAGTCCCTGTGCTTTGCTAACCCTGGTGTGTACTCCTAAGGGCTACACATAAAACCTGAGCAATTCAGAGACTTCTGAGGTCATCAGATTTCAGAGTAAGATCTTTTCTTTAAAAAAAAAAAAAATAGATGAAAGCAAAACACAACGTATTGTACCTAAAAGAGAAATTCGTGTGGTCTCTCACAATCCTTAGGTTACTACCAGATTTGTGTATCCTTTGTTTTCTGAAGTTCTCTCCATTACTGATCTATTTGAATGACATGAGAATGGAGGGAAATAATCTCATTTTGAAATAAAAACTCCCCTCAAAAATTAAAATTACCGACTTAGAAGATGATGAATGCTAAGTAAAAGTAGAAGGAGAAAGTTGAAATTCTATTAGGATTAAGACAGTGTTATTTAAAGGCATATGCACCCATTTAGTACCTGCCTAAATATTTGCCCTTGTGTAAGAGCAAACTCATTTCAGAAATATATCCTGAATTCCACCAGGGTGATGGTTCAAATTGTTAAATAAACCTACTCTGAAAGAAGGGTCCATGTTCCTATTCTCTCTCTGCAGTGTTAGGAGGTGATGTTAACACTCTACGTGTTTTGTATCTGACCCAATCATTTCTTCCATTCTCATTGCTTCTCTCTTAAACCTCATTGTATCTCTTTACTGTCATTTTCTCCCAATTGTCTTCTTTTGTCCACAGTGTGCTCCTAAACCAGCAGTCTTTGGGGCTGTTAAGGTCTTCCTTGTAGGTTTTTAAACTAAAGATCTATCTGGGGAACAGATTTGGGGTAGGTCCTGCCAGAGTAATGACCATGGTAGGTGGGAGGAATATATCTGGCTACCATACAAAGTACTTCAGAAGTACCATTATGGTTTGCCCAGGGCCAAGTGGGGAGTGAAGAAGAGGGGTCCCCAAGACACAGACTTCAATGCTAAAACCAGGGAAGTCCTGGGCTCCATGACAGTGGCTCACCCTATCAGAAGGCCACCTCAAAGAGAACTATAATAATAAGCCCTTGGGGGCAGGATGTGTGAACCAATTGCCTAGGTGTTAGCACATGCCAGAAGGTACTTTGGAATGGAAAGAGGTGAGAGTGTCTCAAGGTTTAAAAATGAGCAAGTGTAGCCCCTCTTTTGTAGCTCACTCATCCCACCTTCTCAGGGTGTTGAAATGCAAATGCAAAAAGGCTGAAACCCTGTTTCTTTCTACTCAGTGCCCTAATATTATATACTACCTTGAATTGTGCTTTGTCTTTTTATCCATGTGTCCTGTTAGTCTAATTAGATTGTAAGCTCCTTGAGGGCAGAGACTCTTTCTCCTTTGTCTCTGCAGCCTATACCTAGTATAGTGCCTTGCACACAATAGGTGCTCAATAAATGTCTGTTGTTGATCATGACCTCTTAATGTTGACCCACTGGATTAGTAATTGGGTATAAACACATCCTTCTATTTTAAAAGTACAAGAAATGCAATATGTTATGATATAGTAAAATTTTAAGTGGGTTTTTATAGGGTTAGTTCTTAAACCTATAATGTTTTTAATCAACAGAGCTGACCTAGATTTCAGTAGGATAATGTTGCTGAATTCATTACATTTGCTAATCCTGGCTGTACTAAGCACACAGGTGAAGTAAAGTTCAGCAAGCTTTGTGTTTTCGCTGTTAGTGAACTGCTCTTAGCACAAATTAAATTTAATATTGACAAATGCTATACCATCTGCAGAAAGGCGGAAGAACAGCTTGGGCTCTGACTTCTGTGGTTCAACGACAAAAGGAAGGCTAAAATGAGACAGGTTATAACCTGCTTTAAACTTGACAGCTTTCTAAAGCTGCTGGGAATCCAACTGGTGGTTATTGAAGGTCTATAAAAATTAAGTATACATTTATCTTGAAAACGAAATGAAACAAACAAACAAAAAAACATTTTGTTTCCATGAAGCAGATCCAAAATGGTTTCACCTCTACCAGAATGTGAAGGGAAAGGAGAGCCCTTGGGAAAAGCTGTCCTCAGGCAGAGCATCGCAGGCTCCTGAATCACCACCTGGCCAGAACCTGGTGTTCAGTTACATCCCAGCTACAGGAGAGGGCAACAGGCAGGCAGTAAAGGTGAGTCAGCTGCCACCTTTACTTCTACAAAGGACCGTATCATTCCCTTCTTGAGCATGTGGACACTCTAGAATTCCTCTTTCGTCATCTACTCTTCCACATACTTATTTAACTGTGTGATCTCAATTTCATTTTTTAAAGCACAGGAAAAGGGCTAGAAGATACTAAACTGAGAAGACTGCTTATTTCTAAATGGAGAGGATCACAGATTTTCTAGCATTTTCAAAATTTATATTATAATCACAAAATGTTATTTCATAAAATTTTAAGAATGTCTTTGCTCACAGCATAAGTTATCTCAAGAGTTAGTGTCTTTAGTCCTGTACCATGTGACTAGCTCTTTAATTTCAAAACCAAATATAGGAAATCCATAAAATTGAGTCCAAATTTTTATAATTATAGTCTACCTACTGAATATCTTCTGTGTTTTGCACAATGTCTTTTGTGACATACATGTTATTTCACCATAATCCTATTATCCCATTTTGCAGACAAGCAGACTGAAACTAACAGAAGTTGTGGGTCTGGCCCCCTGGGTGATGAAGATGAGAACAGACACACAGCATGTCTTGTACCGAGCATTCTTCTATGTGCTTCAGGTATATAAATGCATTTAGTCCTCACAATAACCCCATGACATAGGTTCTTTTATCATTCCCCTTTACAGATGCAAAAATTGAGGTACAAGGCACTTCAGTAACTTACCCAAGGTCATGCCTCCATTAAGTGGGAAAGGCAGGTTAGAAGCCAAAGGGTCTGTCTCTGGAGTGTCTGTTCTTTGTCACCATGTACTTCTTGGCAGAAATTTAATCCTATAGGCAACAATTTCTATTAGAATATTCATTATATAATATTCGATACACACCAAATAATGTGATGAGTATATATATTATGAAGGAAACATAAAAAGAACATTATCACTACTTTTGAAGCTACCTGAGTATTTCTTCTATTGCCTTGAATTTTTTTATTTACCATTTTCTTGCTTTCTAAATGGTTTTATTACATACAGATGTATATATAAATACTATATCATTTAGTTTTGTATATTTACAAACATTATAAGCCTGTTAAAATGTTGTATATAGTCTTCTGAAACTTGCTTTTTCCCAAGATTTATCCATATCCTTTGCATATACAACTCCAGTTTATTTGCACTACTGTATAATGCCATCATGTGAATATACCATAATTTACTTTTATCCATTCTTTTAGTAAATATTTGGGATTTTTGCTTGTTACTAATATGTACAATGCTTGTATGAACATTCTTAGAAAATTCTAGTACGTTTGCAAGAATTTTGTAGAGTGCATACCTAGGAATCAAATTGCTGAGCTATAGAGTCAAACAGTTCACATGTGCACGATATTGCCAAATCGTTTTCCAAAGTGGTTGGACATTTTATACTTCTAACAGTAGTTGTCCACATCCTTGCCAACATTTGGTATTTCCAGACTGTAAATTTTTGACCAACTGGTGGATGTAAATTATATCTCATTATGATCTTTACGGGTATTTCCCTTATTTTTTATGTAGTTTAGCATTTTTTCCTATTGTTAATTCTCTATGAGTGTTACTTCATCTGTGAAAATGGCTATTCATCTTTGTTCACTCTTCTCCTGGGTTACTTTACTTTTTGATTTAAAGAATTCTTAGTATATTCTTGATACTATTTTTGTTGATTCTATGTGTTATAAACATCTTCCAATTTGTGGCTTGTCTTTTCTTTTTCTCTGTGGTGCGTTTCAAGGAACAAAAGTTTTACATTGTACTGTTTATGTCAATTTCATGTTTTCTATCTTACATCATTAGAGCTTCTTATTCCTTATTTAATAACTCTTCCACTGTTCTTAATCATTAACTATTTTCCTATATCTTATTCTAGAAATTTCAAAGGTTTTGTCTTTCACATGGCAGTTAGGGATTTATTTGCTTGTATGATGTGAGGGTAGAACTCACTTTTGTTTTTATATAGATACCAACTGTCCCAGCCAGCACAATTTACTGAAGAATTTGTTTTTCCCTAGTGATTTGCAAATTTTCATATATGTGGGAATTTATTTCTGCTCTCTGTAATCTGTTCAATTCTGATCAAATTGACTATCTCTTTACTAATAAAAATCATGGTCTTAATTACTATAACTTTATAATAAATCTTGATATCTTGTGGTAAAATTTCTTCCTCACCTTATTCTGCCTTCGGGGAATGTCTTGCTTATTCTGGTTTTTTGTTTGTTTTTGTTTTTTTGTTTTTTTTAGTTATAAATTTTTACCGAGGTAAAATTTTCATTCAGTAAGTACACAAATCTTATGTTTATAGATTAATGAAATTCTATATGTCTATGCACCTGAGTAACCACTACGAAGGTCAAAATGTGGTATGCTTCCATTATCCTGGAGGCTCACTCATGTCTCTTCCAGTCAACCTTTCCATCCAGAGTAACCATCATTCTGACTTGTATCCATGTAGATTTGCTCTGCCTGTTTTAAAATTTCATACAAATGGAATCATGTGTCTCATATATATATATATATATATATTTTTTTTTTTTTTTTTGAGACAGAGTTTCGCTCTTGTTGCCCAAGCTGGAGTACAATGGCACGATCTCACCTCACTGCAACCTCTGCCTCCCAGGTTCAAGTGATTCTCCTGCCTCAGCCTTCCAAGTAGCTGGGATTATAGGTGTGCACCACCACACCTGGCAAACTTTTTGTATTTTTAGTAGAAACGGGGTTTAACCATGTAAGCCTGGCTGGTCTTGAACTCCTGACTTCAGCTGATCCACCCACCTTGGCCTCCCAAAGTGCTGGGATTACAGGCATGAGCCACCACGCCCGGCCCATGTGGTATATTTTTATATCCAACTTCTCAGTCAAAATTATGTTTGTAAGGTTTATTCCTGTCAATAGTTATTCTTTCATTGCTGTGTAGTATGGCATTGCACTAGAATTACTAATTCTAATATTGATGGTCTTTTGGGTTGCTTTCATTTTAAGGCTACTATGAATATAGTTGTTATGAACATTCCTAAACATGAATTTTGGTGGACTGTCTTGGTCCATTTGGACTGCTATAACAAAGTGCCATAGACTGAGTGGCTTCCAAACAGCAGAAATTTATTTCTCACAGTTCTGAAGGTGAGAAAGTCTGAGATTGGGTGTCAGCATCTTCAGATTCTGCTAAGAGCACTTTTCCACATTGCAGAGTCATCTTCGCATTTTATACTCACCTGGCAAAAACATGGCAAGAGAGCTCTTTGAGGTCTGCTCAGGGATTCTTCAGGCCCAGTCCCCATTTTAATTTACTCCAACACACTGATTTTCAAATGTTAATATAAACTTGCATTAGTAGGGAAAAAACCCACTTAGTCATGATGTAGTATCATCCTTTCTACTTATTATTATATTTTAGCACTGTTTTTTAAAGGATTTTTTACAAACGTTTTCACAAGATAGCATGGTCTGTAATTTTTCTTGCTTGTATTAACTTTTTCAGGTTTTGATATCAAGGTTATGCTAGTGTCATTAATGGATTAGAAAGTGTTTCCTCTTTTTCTGTTTTCTACAAGAGTTTGTGTAATGTTGTTATTATTTCCTCCTTGAGTGTTTGAAAGAATCGAAGCCATTTGAAACTGTAATTTTCTGTGTGAAGGTATTTTTAATTATAGATTCAGTATCTTTAATAAATACAGAAATAGATTTTCTACTTCCACTTCTGTCAATTTTGGCGAATTGTGTTTTAAAATAAATTTGTCCATTTCATCTAAATGAAATAAAGTTGTTTGTAATATTCTTAGTCTCTTTTTAATTTCTGCGGGATAGCTTGTATATCTTTTTCCCTTTCCCGTTAGTGGTTCTCCCTGTCTCTCTCTCTCTCTGTTTAACTTGACAGGAGTTTCTTGTAATTGTTTGTTTAACATATCCTTGAAATTTTTATATTAATTAGTGTTTTCCTCCTCCTGTCATTGGGTTTAATTTGCTGTACTTGTTCTAGCTTCTTCAGGTAGAAGTTTAGATCTGTGATTTTTTTCATTCTTCTTGTCTAATATATGAATCTAGAGCTATAAATTTTTCTCTAAATTCTGATTTAGCTACATTTCACAAGTTTTGATATGTTGAATCTTCATTAACATTCACTTCAAAATATTTTAAAATTTCCCTTGTGATTTCTTCTTTAATGCATGAGTTATTCAGATATATGTTGCTTAATTTCCAAATATTTTGGCATTTTCTAGAAACGTTTTAGTTAATTTTTAACTCTGTTCCATTGTGGTCAAACATCACAATAATACTCTGGCAAATAATACTCTGTATTATTTCCATTCTTTTTTTGAAATTTATTTAGACTTTTCTTAATGGTCCATAATGTTGTCTATTTTGATGAATATTCCACGTGGACTTAAAAATGTGTACTTTAGGTCGGGCACGGTGGCTCACGCCTGTAATCCCAGCACTTTAGGAGGCCGAGGCGGGCGGATCACGAGGTCAGAAGATCGAGACCATCCTGGCTAACATGGTGAAACCCCGTCTCTACTAAAAATACAAAAAAAAATCAGCCGGGCGTGGTGGCGGGCGCCTGTGGTCCCAGCTACTCAGGAGGCTGAGGCAGGAGAATGGCGTGAACCCGGGAGGCGGAGCTTGCAGTGAGCCGAGATGGTGCCACTGCACTCCAGCCTCGGCGACAGAGCGAGACTCCATCTCAAAAAAAAAAAAAAAAAATGTGTGCTTCATTATGGTTGTGGATAGTAATCTTTATGTGTCAGTTAAGTTGATTACTAATGTTGTTTAAATCTTTTTTATACTTAACTGATTTTGTTGTCTGTTCATTCTATCATTTACTAAGGGGAATATATGGAATCCTACAACTATTTCTCTGTGAATTCCTGTTTTCTCTTTTAGACTGAATTTTGCCTTGAAAATGTGTTGTTAGGTGCATACATATTTAGGACTGTTATACCTTCCTTTAGAAGTGATCTTTTTGCCATTATAAAATGTATCTCATTATCTTTAGTAATGCTGCACTCCTTAAAGCCAATTTTGCCTGGCACTGGTATAGCTACACTTGCTTTTGTTAATGTTTTTATGTTTATATCCTTTTCTACCCTCTAATGTCCTTTTAATTTCAATTGTCTTGTGTTCTTTCATTTAAATTGTTTCTCTTATAAACAGCAGTGATTTACTTTTGTTTTTTATCTTGTCTGATGCAAGATATTTTTACTGAACACTGCATTTTACTTTGACAGGTTTTTTCCTCAGCACTTGATGTCATTCCATTGTCTTCTTGTTTCCATAGTTTCCATTTTTATTGTATAAATATTTATATACACACATATACATATATACATGTCTGTATTTATACATATAAGTACATATGCATTTATATATATATATGTACAAAGAGAGAGAGAGAGGGATGTTCTATCAGTTTTGTTTCTCTGAAAAATCTTGACTAATAGAGGCGATGTCTTAGGTTTCTTCACTGTAAAGTTACTCTTTTCCCCTTTGTAATTGTTAAGAATCTTGCAGGTTGATACTTTGAAAATATGCAAATATCCTGTTTTTTATCATACTATCACTCACTTATGTTAACATCCATTGATGATCCTTGCTGCAAAAATTATTACTGTGGTGTTTACCAAATAGTGATTTTTTTTTATTTTCATCACTTATTCTATATTTTGTCTGGAATCTGGAGTTGTACTGTAAGAAAGAATCACCTCTTTTCCCCAGTTATTCAGATATTTTAAATTTCCAAATATATAGGACTTCATTAATCATTTTATGTTGATAGCTAACTTAATTGCTTGTGGTTAGATAATATGGTTAGCATTATGTTAATTGTTTTAAACATTTGAGACTCGTTTTATATAGTACATTGTCAACTTGTGCAAGTGTTTCATGTGTATTTCTCTTTAATATTGGGGCCCAGTTTTCCATAATACACCCATTACATCAAGCTTGCTAATTGTGTTGTTCAAATATTTTATATTTTTACTAATTTTAGTCGGTTAGGTCAAATCATAATAGAAAAGCATTTTTTACTTACCCAGTATGATATTGAATTTGTCATTTTTCCTCTATACATCTACAAATTTTTTTGCTTTAGTTATTCTGAGGTGTATACAAGTTTTTCATTGTTTTGAAGTCAGTTTTATCATTTGGTATTAACCACTTGTATTCCTAATAACAATTTTACCTTAAAGTTTGTATTTTTCTGTCATTAATACAGCTGAATGCTCTTTTTGTTATATTTTCTATAAATTTCTTTTAAAAACACTTTTTTACTTTCAATCTTTTGTGCCCTTATATTTTAGGTATTTCTTATCAACAACATAAGCAACATAATGTTTTTTCTTTCTGAAATCTGACAATCTCTGTCTTTTATTAGAAAGTTGACTTAATTTCCAATTTGGGGGAATTAATAATTTATTTCAACTTGTTACTATAACTTATTTTGCATTTTCCATTCATTCATTCTTCTTCTAAGCCTTTATCTCCTTTATTGCCCATTTCTTCTAACTGGTCATGTTTATTGTTACTCCACTTTTCTCTTTCTGTTAGTTTGGAAGTTAGGTACTTTTTCTGGTAATGGTTACTCTTGAAGTGAAATTTTACCATATATACTTAACAACTTAAGAAATGATATGATTAATCAATATCTTCAAATTCCTCCTCCCTGCCTGAATAATCAAGGACCTTAGAAACCTTTAATTCTCAATGATATCCTTCCTACATAAGTCAATTCTATATACTTCTTTTTCAATTCTACACATTAGAAATTAGTTTAATTTTATACACATTTTACTTGTTTACTTATTTTTTTTTTTTTTTGCTCTCCATCCCTTTTTTCATATCAGAAATTTTCACTGTTTTTTCCTGTTGTTCTTAAATTCTTTAGAAGCTTCATTGATGAAGATTTATTTGTGGGGAAACTACCACATTTGTATGCATGAAAATGTCTTCCATCCTTGCCTTGCTTTTCTGGATACACAATTCTAGGTTAATAGTGATTTTTTTCTCACCTGTTTAAAGATATTGTTCAATTATCTCCTGATTTATGTCACTGTTGAAAAGTCTTCTGTTGTTGCTTTATTATTCCTTTGTACAGTCTCTGGCTGCTTGTGTGATCTTGTCTATCTTCGGAGTTCTACATTTTCACCACAATATGTCTAGATATGGATTTTCTTTATTCTGCTAGTTATGTAGGTTAATTCCTACATCTACAGAGCAACATCTTTTATCATTTCTGGAAAACCTTTAACCACGATCTCTTCACCTATTGCCTCTCCTATATTACCTCTATTCTCCCTTTCAGTACTCGAGTTAGATGCATATTAGATCTTCTGTTTTATCCTCCATGTTCTTAATCATTTTTCCATGTTTTTCATCTCCCTGTCTTTTGTGTCACATTCTAGGTCATTTCTTTAATTCTGTTTCCTAGTTTGTTAATTTTCTCTTACCTGGTCCACGCTCTTATTTAATTCAATTCAACCCAGACCATCTGACCAATTCAAAGCAATATCCTTTGGCCCAAACCTATATTTCTGTTAATACATTTTTTTAGGATGCAACATTCCTTTGTAGGCTTCTCATTAGACACGTATCTGTATAATCTATGTAAAATCACAAAATACCAAAGGAAATATACCAGCATAAGGGAAATTCAACAGAAATAACAAACAACAATTTAGAAATGTGAATTATTTATCAGATAAAGAATATACAATAATTACATATGGAATATTTAAAAATACTTAAAATGGATTTTTAAAAGAGCAAGTTGTCATAGGATCAACTACATTTCCCAGTAGCATCTCAGTCAGTTTGGGCTGCTATAACAAATTACCATAAACTGGGTGGCTGAAACAAGCATTTATTTCTCACAGTTCTGGAGACTGAGAAGTCCAAGATCACTGGTGCTGGCAGATCCGGTGTCTTGTGAGGGCCTGCTTCCTGGTTTAGGGATGTCATCCTCTTACTTGAATCCCACGCTTCCTCCTCTTTTGAAAAGGGTATTGATCCCATTCATTTAGGCTCCACCCTCATGAGCTAATTATCTCTCAAAGGCCCCACCTCCAAATATCATCACACTGGAGAATAGGCTTCAACATGGAAATTTTGGGAGGGGGAGTGCACAAACATTCAGCCCATAGCAGCATCTTCTTATAATCCTGTATACTAAGCCATAGAAACCTCAACAGAAGAAACAATCAGCCTAAATAAAGAACTTAACATTTATCTATGTTAACTTTAATTGTACTGGTGTCAGCTTGTCAAAATAATTTTAATTCTGTCATCTCTTGGACATCTAATCCCTTATTGTTTGTGCCACATGTAAAGTTGATAAGCATATTATTAGGAGATGGTAGTCCAGCCACAGATTCCCTGCAGGATAATAGAAAGCTGCTAATTTGGATATGACTGATCCACCTGGTATCTGTTACTTGATCCAAAGCATATTTCACTTTATTTTACAAGGATGCAGTGGAAGGCTTTAGCAAACGTGTTGCTGAAATACAAACATTTTCTGACTATATTATCCCCCTGGCCTGTCACCAGCCTAAAAAGAAAATCAAGTTGGTACCTGGTGAGAGCTGCATTCCTTCTTGTAAGTTCTTGCTTCAAACGTAGAATTTTCAAAGCCCTTTTTTGGTGTCTTCATTCATTTTACAGCATGATTGTTTCCTGCAGTATTCTACTATGATTTCAGCTTCCTCTTTTCTTGGACTGTGTTACAAATATATTCTTTTGCCTCTGGTGCCCACATGTTAGCCTCCTTCCTTTCCTGGATTTCAGACATATGAGTCTCATTTGAGCTGGCCTGGCATTTTTAATAAGGGATTAAAACCAGACAAGATGTTGGGAGGGTTACCTTGATTTTTCTCATGCCCTGCTGTATTATTCCACTCTTACTTTGCTAATAAAGACATACCCAAGACTGGGTAACTTATAAAGGAAAAGAGGTTTAATGGACTCACAGCTCCACATGGCTGGGGAGGCCTTGTAATCATGGCAAAAGGCGAAGGAGCAGCAAAGCCACATCGTGCATGGCAGCAGGCAAGAGAGAAGTGTCAGCAAACGTGGGGAAAACCCCTTCTAAAACCATCAGATCTCATGAGAACTCACTCACTATCATGAGAACAGCAGCATGGGGGTAACCACCCCCATGATTCAATTACTTCCCACTGGGTCACTCCCACAGTACATGGGGATTATGGGAACTACAATTGAAGATGAGATTTGGGTGGCGACACAGCCAAACCATATCACCTGCCTTTTCGCTACTAATACTTGTCATTTTTGAGTTTGTAACAAGATACGGATTTGATTGTTACCAAAATAGGCCATGCAGCTAATAGGCTCTTCATGAGACTAGAACTATCTTTTTTCATCAAATCCAAGATCTTGAAGGAGAGGCATCGCTAGCCAGGCTCACTCACAGGGTGAGAGAAGACCATACTAAACTGGCAAGAGATTTCACTGGCAAGAGATTTGTGCCACAATGTGCCAAATTGGGGTGTTAGTCCTCAGAATAAGTTTTTGGATTTTGGCCAAGTATTTTCAGCATAGACAGTATTGTCAGTAGCAGCAGGTTTCACTGAGGAGCCAGGGCTGAAATTGAAGGTAAGCAGAGAGAAGCAAGCACAGACAAAGAGGAGGGAAACTCTCAGGGGTGGAGAAGAGAGCTTGGAAATAAAACTAGAAATCTAGGTTGTGGTGACATTATTGCAGACATTGAACTCCAAGCTAAAGGGTGTGGACTTGGTGACATTAGCAGGATATCTCTGAAGATCATTAAGTATGGCAGTCACATGAATAAAACAATGCTTTATGGGATTCTAGGAATATTAAAAAACTGTTATTTTAAAGAAAGACATCAAAAATGACTTCAAGTATAGATGTTTCAATTTCCTTAAATTACTCCTTGTTCTCAGTATAAGTGTCTCTAATGTAGGAGAGAAACGAATCTTGCTTGTATTTTAGTAATAATAAACCTGTAACACCAGATGTCTTTCACCATAGATTACCCATTATTCTTGCGTGTGTGTGTGTGTGTATGTGTGTGTGTGTACCGTTTATTCTGTCTATAAAAGTCTTCTTCATTGAACAGGTGTCAAAACTGTTGGGCTTATGCTGGCACACAAATAAAGAAGTGACATAGCAACGGACAAAAAAGGGATCCCAAGTTGTCTGATTCAACTCCAAAAGGACAGAGTCACTGCAAGCAGAGAGCAGGTAGAAGCTGTACGCTCCAGTGCAGCAAAAGGCCTCTAAGCCAGCCCATCTCTCAAGGCCACTCCAACCTCCCTTCCCAGCTGTGTGACTCTCAATGACTTTGCTAAACCTGTTTTCTGTAAAACTGGGTTTCCCCCTAGCATTTCCATTATACAGCATTGTAGTAAAAATTAAATAAGCCTTGGGAGGCTGAGGCAGGGAGATCACTTGAGGCCAGGAGTTCAAGAGCAGGCTGGGCAACATAGTGAGACCCTGTTTCTACAAAAATACACTTTTAAAAATTAGCCTGGGGTGGTGGTGCGTACCTGTAGTCCCAGTCACTCAAAAGGCTGAGGTGGGGGGATTGCTTGAACATAGGAGTTTGAGGTTACAGTGAGCTACAATCGCACCACTGCAATCCAGCCTAGGCAACACAGCAAGACCTTGTCTCTTTAAAATGAAATTAAATAAGAATATATAAAAATCTGTGTAAACTCCAAATTTATATATTGATTTTTTACCAGATGACTCAGTCCCAGCATGGACAGAGGTTGAGCCTATTGCCTGGATTCAGGCAACTTAGAGTCCCCTTAGAGTTTCTCTAAGAAATTGCTACGTATTTCTGAAGACATCATGAGTTCAAAGTTGCTATGGCATTCTTCATGTTCAAACATCCATCTGCCAGATGAGCACTTTCCAATGACCCTCCTTTCTCCTGCCTTCTTTGACTACTTGTCTTTTAAGACTTGTTATTAAGTATTGCCTCTGATGAAGCATTTCCATTTCTTACTGCACACAGCGGACCTCTCCTCCCACTGCACTCTGTGCCAATGTCTCTCCCAGCACTTGTTAAATGCCTTACTTCCCACACTAAACCAGAGCCTCCCTAGGTTCAGGTCTAGCTGGGATTCATATCCATATCCCAGCTCCAGCCATAGTGCTTGGATCCAAGTAGAGGTGCTTGGGAAAGAGGAAAAGAAATTATTTTACTCAACCTGAAGAGGTTTCTGTCACCCCAAACCCTCATCATAATCTAGTGGGTAATAAAAAATGCACATATGTAATATTTGATGGTTGGAATCAAGGTTCTATAAGATACAGATGAGAAGAATTCTGACCATGGGGCTCTAGGGAGAGAGACCTCTGGAGCCTGTTTGGTGACTTAGAAACGTCTTTGTTTCATTTCATTTGTTGCAAAGTAATTGAACCATGTGATGAGACAGACTTCTGTAATGAGTTACGTAACTATTGGTTTATTTTTTTCCAACAGGTGGTTTCTTCCTTTTTGAAAAGTAAAGCTCTCAGGAATTATTTGATCTTTGTTTGAAGCCAATTAAATATTGAAGGATCTCTCCCGCCTTTGCATAAGTCAACAGAATGGAAAGTTTCATGGGGTGATGGGATAGAGGGGCACAGAGCTTTGGAATCAATTCCTCTCCTCTCTCTACACTCACTGCTACCCTGTTTGGCACTCCATTAACTCTTGCCTGGAATACTGTAATCTTCCAGGATTGTCTTTCTCCAGTGCATTTCTGTCCCATTTCATTAATGCAAAGTTAATCTCCTACGGTGCTAATTTTACTTAAAATCTTTCTCTGAATTCTGACTAGCTGTTAAATTTAGTTTTCAGTCTGTAGCCTGGAAATCAGAACCCACAGGCTGCTTTATCAGCTCTCGTCTCATCTCTCACTGCTCCTCAGTGTATGTACTGAAGCTCCAGCTACACCAGATGACATAAGGTGGCCCCTGGCCTCACTCGTGCTGCTCCTTCCACCTACAGTGCTGCCCCTGACCCATGCCTGCTGCCCATTGACAAGGCTTCCCCACCACAACTTTTTTTCCTATCTCCATGCTGCATTTGAGGCTCAGTGGAGTAAGCACCTGCCCTTGGCAGCCCCGCTTCCATTTTCTCATCTTCCAAGTCACAGTTCTCTCTTTATTTTCTTTGAAAAATCAGTCCCCCCACTCTTAATCATGTGGGAGATCCAGAAGTAGGCCCTGACTGGCTTACACCTATTGGCGTATCCTGTCTCCCCAGACACAATAATTGGTTCAGGAATGAGAAAATGACCCTAGGCAGAAACATAAACTTTTCCTCCAGTTCATGGTGCTTTAGGGTTTGGAACTATTATGGTCATATTTGCGACCACAAGGGGAGCCACCTTGAGAATGGGGACATTTCAGGGAAGCAGAGCTGAGAGATGCATCTTAGAATATCATTGAGTCCTGGATCAAGCTGAGCCTGAAGACAAATGTTTCCTAAACATTCAGTTATGTAAATAAATTCTACTTTTTATTTAAGGATACTCGAAATGGATTTTCTGTAGCTTCCAAAAAAATTATGACCAACAGATACTCTAATTTAATGACATGTAGAAACCCTTCTAGAGCTCTCTTCACCGGTATCCTGGCTTCCCATCCCCTATTGTAAGTACCTTACCGATAAAAAGTATTTATATTTCATATATGTTGGGGGAACAAAGACACAATATATAGACCAGATTGGCAATAGGGAGTAGTAAAGTGCATTTTCAGTACAAAGATGTTGTAGTGATTCTACCACCCTTTTGGGCACTTTCCTTGCCTGTGGTTCTCTATGCTGTCATTGAATCGGCTTGGTAGGAATCCTGGAGTTGCTAATGTAGGTAGATATAGCTGGGAAGCTGTAAACAGAACTATAATACAATAGAATACAAGAAGAAAAGATATGCTATTAGAAGAAAGAGTATTGTATTGTGAAACTGTTAATTATATAGATACATACACATATGTGTATTGGGACACAATGTTAAATGTATTTCTTAGTGTGGATGGAAGTACTTTTTTTTTTTTTTCTTTTGAGACGGAGTCTCACTCTGTCACCAGGCTGGAGTATAGTGGCACAATCTCGGCTCACTGCAACCTCCGCTTCCTGGGTTCAAGCGATTCTCCTGCCTCAGCCTCCCGAGTAGCTGGGACTACAGGCATGTGCCACCACGCCCAGCCAGTTTTTGTATTTTTAGTAGAGATGGGGTTTCACCATGTTGCCCAGGATGGTCTCTATCTCTTGACCTCGTGATCTGCCCGCCTCAGCCTCCCAAAGTGTTGGGATTACAGGCATGTAATCCTGTGCCTAGCCAGCAAAATATTTTTAAAAACCATTGCTCCAGCTCCCACGAGACAATTCTGTAATACACAATACAAAAAAAAGTAACAGAGGGCATGATATTAGAGAGGGTATTTATTTTACAAAATTTCTTTTTCAGTTATATAGATATATACGTATATGTATGTATTGAGTCACTATATGAAATGTACTTCTTATTGTGGGTGGTAGCCCAAAAGTTTGAAAACCACTGACTTGCTCTCTACCTGTGGCCTGAAATGTTACAGAACAGTACAATTGTCTAAACTGCAGCCAGGAATGTGACGAGAAGAAGGAGAGTCCATAATAACCTCCGCAACTAGAGCTATGTAGGCAGGCAATATATCTGTAGAGTGATTCCCGGGCTTCCTGGCAAGCAGTGAAGTGCTTGTCTAGAGGACTGCTTGCAGAGCCAAGGCAGACAACAGAGCTGGCCAAGCCAGGGTATGTATCTTTCCAGCCTGTTTCCATGGCCAACTCCTCAAGGTATCTAGTTAAAGGCCACGCAGACACAGGAGACAAGAGCCTTTGGAGAAAGAAGCTTGAAGAGGTTAAACATTTTGAACTGCTTGCTACCTTTGGCTTTGGCCTAAAGGAACCCTGAGGGATGCTTTGCAAAGAACCTGGCCTCCGGAATCAAAAGTACAGAGACAATCTACTGGAATGTGTGGCTGCTTTAGTATTTGGAGAATAATAATAAGAAAAGCCAGATGTCTTTAAAAAGCAGGTAATTTGCTTTTCAAAAAAATGTTTGCTCTTCTCATGTTTTAAATTGTTCAGCTCTTGTCTTCTATATTTAGGTTGTTTTGTTCTCTAAATGTTTAGTACTTAGAGAATGTTATATTCCTTTGACTAGATTTTCGCTTAGTTTTTATCTTCCTTTAAAATGTTTCAGCTACCTGGCTTACTCTTTCTATTCCATTTAATTTTTTCCTCCATTGTTTTCACTTGAAAACATTGTTGTTTCCTTTTCTCCTTAAGCTTTATTCGCAACTATATCCTTGAAATTCTACGTTTCTGATTTTAACATCTAAAATTTTAATTCTTTTATCTCATTTTTCCCTAGTTATACTTCTAATTTCTGAGTTCCTGGTTTTCTTTTTTAACCCGTTCAATGTGTTCTGTATTCCTTTTATTTGATTTCTCTTATTTCAACCTCAATTTTTCTCCTCCACGTTTGGTTTTCTTGGTTTATAAATGTATTTTCTTATTTGTAATTTTAATCATTATGTTCCTTGTATAGTGTACATTTATCAGGCTGACAAGCGACAGAAATACAAAGCTTAGGCTTTTAACCTCTATACCATTCAGGCTTAATCTGCAAACAGCTTTGTAGCTAACTAAACTAGAACATTTCCTACACCGATTGGCCGCTAACATGTTTTTTTCTCTTTTGACCTATCTCCCTTCTTAGCAGGGTTACAGGGGGCTCCTCCTGCTCCTGAATCTTTCCATTTCCTGTACTTGTCAGAAGAAGCAAGGAGAGGCTGCCTAAAGCTAGAAGAATTCAGGGTTACTAAAAAAAAAAAAAAAAAAAAAAAAAACAGTCGCTCAGACTCTTGTGGGATGACTTTCACATATATGATAGGTCTGTGCGTCATATAGACCAGCTGCAACTCCCAGAACGATAACAGAAGGTGGTGCCTTTTCACGTCTTTCTTTTTTTTAACTTTTATTTTAGGTTTGCGGCCACATGTGCAGGTTTGTTACCTAGGTGAACTCGTGTCACGGGGATTTGTTGTACAGAATTATTTCATCACTCAGGTATTAAGCGCAGCACCCAGTAGTTACCTTTTCTGAGCCTCTCCCTCCTCCCACCCTCCACCCCCAAGTAGTTCCCAGTGTCTTTGTTGTTCCCTTCTTCATGTGTTCTCATCCTTTAGCTCCCATTTATAAGTGAGAATATGTGGTGTTTGGTTTTCTGTTCCTGCATTAGCTTGCTAAGAATAGCCTCCAACTCCATCTATGTTCCTGCAAAAGACATGATCTCATTCTTTTTTATGGCTGCATAGCATTCCATGGTGTATCTATAACACATCTTCTTTATCCAGTCTATCATTGATGGGTATTTAGGTTGATTCCATGTCTTTGCTATTGTGAATAGTGTTGCAATGAACATTCGCATCGCAGGGAAGCCTTCAGAATTAGGGAAGGTGGTCAAGAATGGGCTCTGACCCTTTGTTCATCTCTTTTGGAGAGAATAAGACTTTTCCTTAAACCCAGAGGAATAATCTGAAAAATTTAAATGACCATGGCCAAGAATTTCATCATGTAATACCATCTAGTTTCTTTAAGAACTTGTATCAGTGAAAGTCCAATCAGGACACAGAAATCACATAGTAATTTGAAGAAAGAATTAGAGTAAAGGGGCAGTTGCTAGTGAGAGATAACAAGTACTCTAAAGAATATAGGAATGGCAGGCATTCTCTTGAGCTTTGCTACTTTGGAGGTCTTCGCCCCCAAAAGGGGGAATTCATTAGGAGACAAACAGTAATTTCACTGAATTTGAAGAGAAGATTGCCACCTGGTCATTTGAGGCTGTTTATGTCACTAAACCAATGGGCCAAAAATAAGGAGTTGCTTCACTGGCTGGAGTGATTGATCCCAATTACCAAAGGGAAATTGAATGGGCAGCCCCCTCCCCTAGGACTAAGCCAGAAGTCCAAGGAAGAAGCCAACTCCTCCCAGGGCTGAGATCAGACATTGTTGGAGAGGGCATGGCAAGGCACACTGGCAGAGAAGTTCACTGAAGTGTCGTTGTCAGTGGAGCTTGCTGGAAAACTGCCCTTTGGAGTGCTAAGGTCATATCCTCAGGGAGGAGCCATGTCTCAGAACTCACTGAAAAGCCACCTGAAGGAATGTGGGGAAAGTTGTCCAGAGGAAGGTGCCCTGTTAGCAGCTCTCTGCAAGGAGGTATGCTGGGGGAAGATGTTCATGAGAATGTGCCCACCATCTGTACCTTGCTTAAAATGGCTGGAACCAGTTGCCTGAGGCAGCCATTCAAGTGAAGATGCTTTGCTGGTAGCCCTCCCACTATAAAGTTGTCCACAGGAAGGTGCTCTGTGCTGCCGGCCACTGGGCACTGCAGAAAACACAGAATGTGTGCACACACACGTACTCTCTCTCTCTCTCTCTCCCTCCCCCTGCAGAAGAAGATCACCTGAAACAAGAAGAAAAGCTCCTTTCTTCTGTGATCCTCCAGCACTGTCTATTGACAAAGCTTAGCAACATGTTCACTGTAAAGAAGAAATTCTTAAAGGGTTCAGCTCCATTATCATAGAATGGTAATAAGTGGATTGGGGGTTGAGACAATGAGTTGATAACTGGGAACAGTACATTCCTTTAGCTACTCATTTTCCATATTTACCCTTCACTCATGTGAGTTCTGTACAATGAAGCAACTCTGTGTTTCCACCTAACAAGATATTGCTATTCTCACAAGTGAAGAAATTCTCACCCTTCACAAAATAAAGAGATGCATAGTCCTAACCATCACTGTATCCATTGGCAGCTATAGTCATTACTCCTCAAATTCTATCATAGTTTCATTGATTATTTTCTTGCCTAAAGACTATTATGTATGGTTAAGCACCACTAGTTTGTGTAAAAACAAAAATGGAAAAAAGAGAAACAGCCTACACACATAAACATATAATAGCCAAAGAGAAAATACACAAAGCCACTACAGTCCTCATTTCAGTAGCTGGGCACAAGGCCATAGTTGATACCTCTGGCTTATATTTCTTTTGCCCTTGGCCAGAAGTTCAGCGGGTCAATTCTTTATCCAGCAGAGGGACCTAAACCTTCCTTCAGAAGGGTAAAGTCCTTAGTCATCTGCCTTTTTATTTTTTTTGGTTGTTATAAGAAGTGCTAATGGGCATCCCAGATAATCCCCTGGATTCCACATAATCCTCCTTCTCCCCAGTGTGTAGCAGCAACTCAATATCCCTTTGATAATTGAGATCAATCACTCCAACCAGTGAAGCAACTCCCTATTTTTGGCCTGTTGGTTTAGTGACATAAACAGCCTCAAATGACCAGGTGGCAATGTTCTCTTCAAATTCAGTGAAATTGTTGTATCTCATGATGAAAGCATTCTCCCTCTTGGGGGCAAAGACCTCCAAATTAGCAAAGTTCAAAGTTTCCATTGGATTTGGCAGTTCCATCACTGATAGCAGTAAACAAAATCATTTCAGGGGAGTAGTGGGAACAAAAGCCAGATTACAAGGGGGTTTACAATGAAGAGAAGGCAAGGCAGGGAAGCCAGTAAGTGAATGCAGCCCACTCTTTCAAAAGAAAAGCTATGAAATTAAGTAGAGGAGAGCTCTGTAAAGCACTCAGAAGAGGACACAGGATTTTGAGAGGAATTTTTAAAATGAGGAAAACTTACACATCTTATAAAATTCAAGGGGAAGCTCTTCTATGTAAAAAGAAATTGAAGGAAGACATGAGTAAACAAGCTCCCAAATGGGATGGGATCAATAACTCAAAGCAGAGGCATCTCTGCCTCAGTATCTGAGCCCAAAGAAGTGGGGTAGGGGTGTGATAGGAGAAAATAAAGGCAAATTTGTAGGAGGTGGAGCAGGAAGTTGAGCTGGTTACCTTCTCCCAGTTTAATTTTCAGATTACAAAGCAAAGCCTTTTGATGAAAGAACTAAGTTGGTAGAGCAGGAAGACTGAAGAAAATGCACAATTTTGAAAAGAACAATAGTGGAAAATAGAGAGGGGCAAGAGATAGAGAAATCTAATCTGGTTGTCTATAAATCATGACTCAAATTTTACTTCCTCCTTGATGTGTACTCTGCCTCTTCAACTGATAGTAAATAAAAGATTAATAATATATCTATATAGCAATTAAAAACAGAAGTTTCTCTTTAAGTGCCTGTCCTATAGCTCTTACATAGCACTCGTCATTTTCTGCTATGTAGTTTTTTTCCTTTCTATAATCCACTGGTAACTCTTTAATTAATTAGATTTTTGTATCCCTCATAAGCATCTACTAGAGTGTGTAACTCATTAACACAGTGTTTCAATAACTAATTGTTGTACAACAAACCACTCTATACTAATGGAGTAAAATAACAATCTTTTGTAATTATTCTCTCTCATGGTTCTGGGGATAACTAAGTGGTTCTCACTTGGGGGTCTCTCCTGTGGTTGCAGTCAGGGAACATCTGGAGGCTCCTTCCTGCACATCTCTGGAGTGTGATGTTGGCTCCTGGCTGGGACCTCAGCCGGGAGGCTGCCCTCCACAATACACATATGTGACTTCTCCATGCGGCTTGGGCTTCCTCAGGGGATGGTGGCTGGGTTCCGAGAGCAAGTGTCCTAGAAAAGAGCTGGGCAGGTGTTATAATCCTTTTTATGATCTCTGAAGTCATGCAGTAGTATTCGGTAACACTCTATTTATTAGAATTAAGTCACTAAGGCCAGCCCACATTCAAGGGGCGGGGAGTTTAGACTCCATGTCTTGATGAGAGGAGTGTCAAGGGATTTGAAGATACTACACATATAAATGCTAATTAGCTGCTTGTTTTAAGCATTTAGTGTATTTTGAAAAAGCCTCAGAAAGAAAGAGAATGAGAGTGGTACACAGTCTTACAAGGTCTGAATAGAAGTCAGGAATAATGCTAAAGAGTCAATTAACCATAAAAGATGCTACCCATGGCTGCTTATTTCACAAGTGTTTGTGATCTTCTTTTACAATCTCTTTTTAGGAGATAAAATTGAGCTATTTTGTCTAGAAAGGTGTAGTAGGTCAGTGCTTCTCCTACTTTATGGGCACACAAACTCCTGGGGATATTGTTAAAATGCAGATTCTGATTCAGTAGGTCTGAGGTGGGGCATCACATTCTGCATTTCTAGGAAGCTACAGGGGGGATACTGCAGCTCCATGAGCCACCCATTCAACAGCAAGTTAGCAGAAAGTAATAAGGGTAACTGCCTGGCTCCTGTGATCCCATCCTTCTCTGGGAGGAGCGCTAATGGGGTATGCCACCAGAGGTCCTTATGGGCTTACAAGACCTTAGCCCTCTGGCCTGTGAACCTGTGATGCCAATAAGGTTAATCTATTCTTCCATAAGACTTGTAGAACTGGAATTAAAGGAAGACAGTAATTTACCTGTCTCTTGTGGTAGAAGCATGGGATATGAGGTTCTATCCATCATGTGAGAAAGTCAGTTTCCAGGAGGAATAAAGGGAGCACAGAGAGAGAGAGTGAGTCCAGGTGATACTCCAGTGCCTGATGAGGCTCAGACCTGACCCCACTTCTGAAAGATTATACAAAATATCCTAATATTCTTCTGGCAAATTCCCCTCTTGGCCTACATTTGTTCTACTTCGGTTGTTATCATTTGAAACTAAAAAAGCTCTAACAAAGGGTAGGGAAAGTAGGGGATATGTTCTCTTGGAAATGTAATGCTCACTGTTTTGCAGTACTAGATTATTATCCAGACGTCTGCAACCTGAGGGTGAGGAAAGACTGTCCCTTAAATCATGTTAAAGGTATGTTCCCAACAGAGTGGACTGAATATGAAAAAAGAAGACAGTGGAACACTAAGGCTGAGGGAAGATGAGAAAAGCCTCAATCTACCTAAAATAGGAGAAAAATCTAGAAAAGGGAGGCAAGAGAGTCTATGGATTAAAATCGTTGGATAGTATCGAAAGAAACTGTTACCCAAAACTTATGCCTGCTGAAAACAGATGGGAAAAGGACAGTCTAGGAATAGCAAAGCTAATGTTCTCTAAAGAGTGACAAGACCCTGGGCCTGAGTGGAAGTTAAAAGCAAGATAGTCCTGCCCAGCAAAGAACAAAACATTGACTTTTCCTATATGTCAGACATTGTGTGATTTGCTTTACTTTTTTTTTTTTTTTTTTTTTTTTTTTGAGACGGAGTCTCGCTCTGTCGCCCAGGCTGGAGTGCAGTGGCGCAATCTCGGCTCACTGCAGGCTCCGCCCCCCGGAGGTTCACGCCATTCTCCTGCCTCAGCCTCCCGAGTAGCTGGGACTACAGGCGCCCGCCACCTCGCCCGGCTAATTTTTTGTATTTTTAGTAGAGACGGGGTTTCACCGCGTTAGCCAGGATGGTCTCAATCTCCTGAACTCATGATCCACCCGCCTCGGCCTCCCAAAGTGCTGGGATTACAGGTATGAGCCACCATGCCCAGCCAATTTGCTTTACATTTATGACCTTATTAAATGACCCCCCCTAAGAAAGTTTCGCTCATGTCCGTCCCTGAAACTCTAGCACAGTCAAAGCTGGCACTACCATAGTCAAAAGAGAGAAAACTGAACGTGGGTCATATCATGTGATTCCCACCTGGCAGACCCTATGACTGGGTATACCTCAGCAGGCAAATCTCAGAGTCCTCTGAAGTCTCTGAGACTGCAAACTGTGCAGGTGACACAAGAATGACACTGCCACCTTTCCATGTTTGGAGTAAATAAATTTTTAATAACCAGTTTCTTGGTTACAACTTCATCTATATAAATCCCCTTATTCTAGGATCTACACAGTTAAACCTAATATTTCACAGCACATTTCAAAAACAGTACAGTTTTTACACTAAGAAAAAAAAATAAAAGCCTGGTTACCACCAAGGTGTATTGTCCATGAATTGAAAGGCTTTCCTATTTAAGTAGCATGTACATGTGTAAATAGGGCAGGCAGCAACAGAACAGCAATATTGGAGAACTCTTTCTTTGTAGTAAATGCCCTTGAGTATGAGATGTGACACTGAAGCAATAAGGCCAATTCTTTAAAGCAAAAATGGATACTGATCTCACTGTTTTATAGCCATATCTTGTGGTATGTTTATAACGTATTTCTTTCACATGTTAAAACAGTATCTACTAAAGATGGGCTTAATTTTGGTAAAGTCAACTGAAAAAAGTTATATGTTAATGCAACATTTGTTGTAAAGATTCCAGAAACACAGGAGTCAAAATTTCAAATTATGATTCCCACAGTAACTGTAACTCTGGTATACAACATACATAATGGAAGAAATGTTATCAACATATACCATAGTAGAAAATACTCAGTAAGCAGAAACAAGCTGAGTTATGCTTCTTGTGGGAATCATCATTTTCAACTAGCTGGGAATATATAAAAATCAAAACCATAAATGCATGGATTATTTTTTGCATTTAATTCTAATTTTTCTTGATCCAATTTAATCAGCTTTGTATCCAAACTACATTTTCCTTTCATAAACTGCAAATGAATGTCTTTTGTAATTTTAAAATCCACATTATTTGATTTCTTTTTCTCACACAGGCTGCCTTTGCAGGATGGCATCATTATACCCTGTCCCTCCCTGAAATGTCAGGACACATCTGCAGGGATTCATTTATCTACATTCCTTTTCTCTCTGAAGGACACCATGGGGGAGGAGAAAAAGAACAGCAAAGAGAACAAGAATCACATTGAGTAGCTTAGAAAGCTACATAAGTGCACTGTGACCATTAACTTCCCCTTTGGTATCCTCCTAAGCCGACATAAGAACAATAATGCCACCATATATTTACAATTTCCGAAGTGTTTAGTCAAAATACTATCTCATCTGATTCTCACCACAACACTGTGAGAAAGGCAAAAACAAAACACCTTTCTGTTGTTCAGCTTTTGTGACTCAAGTAGAATATATTTAAGGATTTGTTTTTATGATACTGTTTAAAGTGTAGGCCATTTAATTGCACTGACAATATTTCCTAAACATACTCATCTACCACATGCAGAGGATTTAGTTATTATGAAGGCAGAGTATGCTCTGTGTAAAAAGATTATGGTTATAAGTGAAACATTTAACATATTTTAAGCTTTTGGCTTTAACTATATTCTGAAGATTCAATAATGAAACAGAGGAACAACTGCCCTTTGAAATTCTGCTGAGGCAAAATTTATCCTGAATATTTTATCCAGTATTACTTTTCCCAGTTTGGTTTTAACTAAGAAGGGCACCTTCTACAACCTCTGAAGACGAATCCTTTTACTTTCTAGCAGTCTTTACAGGGTATGTTTCATTATATTCAAACTAAATTACTTTGGCTCAAGAACAATCATAATTCCTTTACCACCCTAAATAGCTCCGCCTCACCGTGGTGTCCACGACCTTGTATGAGTGTCTGGAGGGCAACATGGTCAATCTTTTTGTGTCTCAGTGCTACTATAATCAGTCTATTCAATTGCAAGTTTATTTTCCCTTCTTTTCATGTACAGAAAGATCCTTCACATAATCAGACAAAATTTTTCTTCCTCATTTATATAACACATCAATAAAAAGATCAATTAAAATAAAGATTCAGAGCTGGCAAAAAGCCTCAATATCATTTGTTCTAACTAGGGAGATAACACAGTCAATCCTTTGCCTTTTGAAAAGTATGACAATCTTGCATGCAATTAAAAGGTAATATTATAAGTGCAAAAGGAAAAACAAATCTTAAGGAATATTAATTTTAGGAGGTTTTCTTGTGGAGGAAGAGTTGTCTTAATGTTACCTACAATTATAAACAAAATTAAAAAAAAAATCTTTGCACTGAATAAAGATGAACACATAAATTCTTGCATAAAACAGATAAGACACTTGAAGGTATCCCCCCAGACATAAATACTTAACTTTTAGGCCTTTCCTCTACTCATATGCAAAAGTTTGAAAAGAAAAAACAACATCAGGGGTTGGTCATAGCACAGTCTCAATATTATTTCCAAACTAAAATGTCAGTGATGGGGATATGAGCTCTTGCATCTTACCAGAGACCAGAAAAGAGGCTTACTGCCTTATAGGATACATCAGCCAGACATGAAGGCTAGGCCATAAGCGTACATATTTTCTTCACAGGTCCATCCACTTTATGGGATTTTTCTCAAGGAAAGTATAGATACAGCCAGTGGGCAAGGAGGTTTACCTAAAACAGAATGAAATAAAGTCCTTGTTGGCTCTCTCTTTCAAGATGGAAAATGAAGAGGACGTGACCAATTCTAGAAGATCACAGAACGCTTACAAATGAAAAATAATAGGGTATGTTTCTCTTGAGCAGTCAATACGTGAAATTATCAAAGGTCTAAAATTTCCCAAATAAACTGACAACATATAAGGTCCTGGAGATTGTCAGTGCCATAGATTAAAAAACCAATTTTTCATCTTTGCTTTTAATTAAAGCTGCAGGATTCCATGAGTGACCAGCAGTAAAATATTAATACATTAAAGAATAAACCAAAGGAAAACATTTGGTACAACGTAAGTGGTCCAACAATAGAAGACTGTGAAATGAATTAAATATTCATAAAGTGAATACTATGCAGTCATTCACAATGTATTTTTGAGAGGGAAAAGGTTGATAATACATCGTAAAATGAAAAAAGACATTACAAAATAGTACATTCCATATGATCTCCATATTGGGAAAAAATATGTGCATAAGTCAAAAGATTGGGAGGATATACAAAAAATAATTAACCAAAGTTACTTCTGTTAGTGAGAATTTAATGTCTTCACAATTGTTTCTTTTCCAAATGAAAAGGGGATAAGGGGAAATTACTATTTTCAAAAACAATCAATGTATTCTGATCTCTGTCTCATTCGCTTTTATAATACACAAAATACAAAACTGGAATATATTTAGTGCCATTAAGCAATTGCATTAACAATTATTTTTCTTTAAGTTATAAAATTAATAGTTGATTCAAATTTAGTTTCCTTATACTTATTTCCAATTCATACAAGAGAAACACATTTTTTAAAATATATAATGACATAAATTATTATCCAAGTTTGCAGTCCTCCATGCATTCTTCATTCATCATCAAGTCTAAAAAATGAACTTCATATGCTTAATTCCATAAGTTTTGAAGAAAACCATGATAATAAGTGCCCATAATCCCAGAATAAAGCCCCCAGGAGGATGCCAGTCTTTCAGCTTCGGTTTCTGCAAAACAAGAATAACATGATAAATTTTATAACAGGTAAATAATTCAGCAATCAATAAAGCAAACATTGATGAAAAAGATAAATTTCACTGGTTGTGTTTGAAATGGGGACTAGTTAGTCAAATTAAACACATTGGGATAGCAACAATGGTAAAGACTTCAGACAGGGTAAATATCCTGCAGGGTAAACTGGCTCCTAACAAAGATCAGTTTCAGCTTATATTTTGTTTCCTCAAAGAGTCCTTCCCTGACTACCTAATCATACCATCTATCCTCACTCAAGTTACTCAGTAGCCTAACAGTCTTTCTCACTTTGGATTTATATATTCATTAATTTGTCGGTTTTATCTATCTCTATTAGACTGTAGTTCCATGACGGTCATCTTATTATATTCCCAGCACCAACCTGCCATGGTGCTTGCCATTCAGGAGGCATTCATATATCATAGTGAGTAAATCAGTGGAAGAACAAACGCTACCCAATTCCATTCAGCTATTCAACACACACTTGTTTAAGTGCCAGTGCCTTGGGTCATGTTTTTCCCTTGAGGTAGAATGCTCCTTAACCTATTCATTGTGCCTATTCAAAACTCACTAACTCAAATGCCTCCTCCAGACTCTCCCACCTGATATGTTATTTTGAGTTCCCATAGTACCTGAACTATAACTCCTTCTATTGTTACTCCTATTCACTATTATATTTATCTTTATCATTTATCTCCCTGCACACTCCCTGGGATCAAAGTCCATCTAAGTCAATTTTTTATCCCCCTTCTCTATTCCCCACCCCACAAGTGTCATGTATGCTTTTTTGTCCAGCAAGACCAGTCTTCTCCATTTAGTTGTCATTTCAACAGCTACATTACAGCCTTGTAATTGGAAGTTTGTGACAATGATTTCTTTTCTACTTACTGAATTACTGGCCAAGACTGTAATGACAGTTATGATATTAGAATCATATTTTAGACAATAGGGGAGAGAAACAGTAAGCTAAAATTTGCTTTAGTCGTCATGTATAATGTCCATCAATTCAAAATTAACTTTTCAAACTAAAAGGAAAGAAAGCTACCTCAATATTTTAACTTGAATCATAATGCTAGAGTTTTCAGAGCTTTTAATCAAATGCTTAATATAAACTGACCTACCAACGTTTAAAGTGGTTACATTCCATCTTCATTCCTATGCTTACCCTCAACCTCTACCAGTCCATCCAGAAAACTCCCCCAAAATTTATCCCAAAATATTAAATCCAATTTTTCTCATGTTATTTTCCACTTAAGAGTCTGCAGTGGCTTCCACTCAACATGTGTGATGATAATGGCAAAAGTCCTTGCCCTCTAATATCCTACAAGACGGTAAGTTCGGTGGTTCTCAAACCATTTCTAATGGCAAAGCTCTTGGAAGTTACAGTGCTTTCTGTGCAATACTGTGACAAATCTTAATTCCAGTAGAAAATCTAGAATAATTAATAAAAAGCAAAGCTATATTAAAGATAAGTAATATAAATATCACAAGCACGTGTCAATGAAAAAATAAGTGAGTGAACTAAACAAGACTACTGCTCAGTTTTTGTCCTGTTTATTTTCTACTAGTCAAACAATTTGTAATTCACACAAAAGGGTTGAAAATGTTTAAGATCTAAAACTACTTTTCCACATACCGGGAAAAGATTACCATTATTCATTATTAGTGGAAGCACATTTTATACAACCTATAGATATTCCCTGAAAGCCCAGTTTAAAAGCACTGACCTAGTTTGAGAGATCAGATACTGATTTTCCCTAACAACTAGGAGTCCCTCATTTATATGGCATTTTAAAACACTCACACTTAGGTTACTACTGTAAAAAAGTTAAATACATATTGTCAAAATCTGGCACCAATGTAAACTCTTAACTAAGGAGAACAGGCTATAGACAATTGTTCCATAAATCCAATTAATGAACTTCAGTGCTAAAAGACTTAAGAAGGCATTTAAACCAAGTCATGTTTTTCAAAAAATGGTGAACATCATTTAAGCTCTACATTCATTAGAGATTACAGAAACAATAATCAAGTAGTTATAGCAAATCTTAATTCTGCAGCTGTAATAACTCCAGTTACTTTCCAATGAGATGGACTCCCTGAGGTTGTAATTTTACTATTAAATCTTAAACTTAGCAGCCAGAAACAGTTGCCAGAGATAAGACAACTATGGAAAAAATAGCATCTTTGAAAGTAACTATCATTTTTTCAAAGATTCAACAACTAGTCCTGGCAGCTATTTCGACCCATTATTCCACAGGCTGGCTTGGAGAATTCTGGAGGCACTTCATTCTGGTCTTTCAACCTCCTTGACAGGTATGTGTTTCACATCTAGACCGCTGATGGCCAGGGTAGGAACAAAGAGAAAATCAAAGTGCTATTTCTCCAACAGCAAACTTTAAAAGTAATAATGGAGGACTAAGAAATATATGTAATTTCTGCAAAATTATAATGGAACAGTAAACTTATTCACATGATAACACTGCATAAGCTACCAAAAGCAGCAAATCCTGGCCTTTCAAAACTGCTCTTTGCAGTTGCTATGTTTCTTAATGTTCGTTCAATACATTTTTTTGATTAATAAAAAATGGAAAATGCATTAAGAACTAAATGCACTTTGGACTCAGCTTAAGAAGGTATCTGAATAGAATCCCCTAGTGCAGTCTCTCCCACCTTCTCACAATAATCCATACAAAGGCACAGAAAAAGACAACAGCACACCCTACCAAAATTCAGTTAACCTCTGATGAGAAATCTCTGACAGTTTCCCAGAAACAAGGATTAGAAACAAATTAATGGTAGGCTTAGTTTTCTGTTTGGTATATACCATGCAACGGCTTGCTTTGCTCTGTGAAACACAATACTTCTGCAGCTGAGTAAGGGACTTTAGCTCACTCCCTTTTTCCACCTGCTGTTTAACAGACACAGTGCTTATGCAGTAGAAAGATGGCTTTATGAGGCAGCCAGAGTTGTGTAACTCATTCCCAGTTCCCAGTGGCACACCTCTTTATATGTCCATTTAAATATAATTCCCAGCAAGCAATATGACAAAAGGGTAGGCGGGCACTGACAATGGTTCACTGCTTCCTGGAAGGCTTAGTATCACAGGAAAAGCTCTGCAGAGACCAGAAAATGCAGGGAAAACCCTGTTAGTAGTACATGTTTTAAAAATATGGGTTTTTTTTCCATATACTTCACCTTTTTTTAAGTGCCCCAAAAAACAGGCATAAGTGGCATGGTAGCAGATGATCCTAGTTTAAGCCACATTTAGAGTGGTCTAAGAACCAGTCACTTGGAACCATATAACAACCTATTCCTCAGATACAGATTTGAGAAGGCATTTAAACCTAAGTGGATAGTGAAAACCATCCACACACTCTGTTGGCAAATACCAACAGTGTCCAAATAAAAAGGAAAAATTGAGGTGGGCTCTATGAGGAAAAATACTCCCAAACATGAGAAATAAATTATAATCTGAAGAGGCAGAGAAGATCTCCCTGAGAAAAATTTAATAAGGAACCAAAAATTAATTTTAGACAATTTTTATCTGGCATGGATTTGAATAAAGATTCACAACCAACCAAAAATGAAAGAACAATATAAAGAGAAAAAGAATACATGATACAAAGACAACAGGCTGAAATAAAAAGGGAGCTGGATGACATAATTTTGTAACAGCAAAATTAAAATCCACATTTACAAGGAACATAGTGTTCTAAGCACATCTTCGAGTCCTTCATTCATCCAATTGTATGTTAGATTGATGGGCAAACATGGCCCTAATTACCCATTCTTGACTGTGTCCATACCCTCTGCAACGTGACTTTATAGAAGCTGTCAGCAAGAGGTAGAATCTATGTCCCTATCCTTTGAATCAGCAGGTCTTATGACTTCTTTTGGCCAACAAAATGCAACACAAGTAACAATGTCCCAGCTCTAAGTTAGCCTCAAGAGGCTTGGCTTGCTTCTGCTCTCTCTCAGACCTCTTCCACCACCAGGAGAAAAAGCCTACACTTCCAGCTACAGAAGAGCTGAGCTTCCCTCCAGCTAATAACCAGCCAACTATAAGGGCAAAACCATCTTACTAATCAAGTTGACCACACCACAGACTCATGACGGAGCCTAACTGAGAACACAACTGCCCAGCTAAACTCATCCTAAATTGCCAACCTGCAGAATTGTGAGCTAAATAAATGACTGATGTTTTAAATTACTAAGTTTGGAGTGGTTCATGATACATCAAAAGTTATGAAATACATCCACAGCGGTGACAACGTGAAGAAAAGAAAAACCCTGATCCTTTATCACCATAACAAAACAGAAAAAGTTCCCATCACCATACTTGTAGCTTCGGGTTTTTCTAACAATGGCATAAGAACAGCATGACAGGTAGCAAATCAAGCCCTCAGTTTAGTGGAGATGCAGTGCTGCTCTCCTCTAGCTCTCCTTTATAGTCTTCTGGAAAGAGAGAAACTCCAACTGCCACCATGCCAGGAATTGCTTTCAAGGAAATGACAGTGACGCAGGGGAATCTAGAAACTAACTCATCTAGCTTCCCTTTAGGCGTCTTCCAACTGAAGTCTAGATCTGAAGTTTGGTTCCTCTTCCCTTTAAAGTTACCAATTAGAGGTAATCACATGTTGCGCCCGTGCTGGAGAAATGCACACTACCCAAGATCTTTATGTACCTTTTTCCATGATAAATGTGCAAGGCAGTTAATGTAATCTAGAAAATTAAGGATGATTTGTTTTCAACTATGATTTGGGTTTTAATTGAAAGATGACCACAGTTTTTCCTTAATCATGATTTTAACTTTCCTGTGATAAGAACACCCACTGTTAACATTATTAGTTAACATTACTCTGGAATTTCTAGCCAATCCAGACATAACATGTAGGAAGGGAAAGTAAATTTTCATTACTCATAGATATGATTATTAGATATCAAAAAGCTCCATAAAATCAATTCTTACAATTATTGAGAATAAAGGGCTCAGATTTCATATAAATATTTTAAAAAATCATTATCTTTCAAGTATGTCAGCAAATATGAGTCAGAAAATAGAAAAAAATGTCATTCACAATAACAATTAAAAAAACTATGAATACCTATAACATGAGATGTAAGGTAAACAAACTACATTACAGAGAGGGGTAAACAGTCAGAGATATTAAAAAAATATATAACGCTAAACAATAATGTGATTCTGATGCAAGTGTAGAAAGACGAATAAAACAGAATAGAAACTAGACAATCAGTCCAGTATCCCAGGATTTAGTATATTATAAAAGGGCTATCACAGATCAGTGGGAAAGGGAATAGTAGTCCTACTGGTGCTGTAACAATGGATTAGCATTTGGAAACAAAATCAGTTTTGTTCCTAACCCAACACTGTAAACAAAAACACACTTTACATGGTTCAGAATTAAGTGTAAAAATAGAAGAAGAAAAAAAAGATAAAATGTAGGAGAATCTGTACGATAAGGCTATTAATAAGCCTAAAAGCAGTGAGTGAAAATAAAGAGAAGGTGGAGGAATTTTTTTTTTTTTTTTTTGAGACAGGGTCTTTGTCACACAGGCTGGTGTGCAGTGGCATTATCTCAGCTCACTGCAGACTCCTCAATCTCCCAAGTTCAAGTGATCCTCCTGCCTCAGCACCTCCCTCAAGTAGCTGGGACTACAGGTGTATGCCACCATGCCTGGCTAATTTTTGTATTTTTGGCAGAGACAGGGTTTCGCCATTTTGACCTGGCTGGTCTCAAACTCCTGAGCTCAAGCAATCCTCCACCCACCTTGGCCTCCTAAAGTGTTAGGATTACCAGGGTGAACTACCATGCCTGGCTGTAAAGGGATTTTTACAAAAGTTTTTGGAAAGATCTGTATTTCAAAATGTATAGAAATCAAATTAAAAGGCACATAAATGGAATTTATGACAGAAAAGGGGATAAATTCAATACATGAGGGTCTCCTGCAAATCAGTAAGACACAAGGGTATATCAATAAATGGAACAGGGAAATATTTTCACAAAAGAATAATTACAAATGGCTAACACTTGAAAAAATCATTTTTCTTCATCATAAACACAATATATTAAGTATTTCTTTCTCTTCTTACAATTAAACCAGTAAATGTTAATAAGGACAGTTAACTTTTCTGGAAAATAACCCATTAACATGTTTAGAGGTCTTTAAAATATTCATTTATTCTAATTCCTAGGATTTGTAACACTTCTAGGATCTATATTAAGGAATTCAGAAACACTCACAAAGGTTCTCTTCTCAGTGGCTACATAATAAAAAACAGGAAGGAATCTATAGTCACATAATACAGGAAACATTGTACATCCACATATTAATAAAAATATTTTCAAATAATTTTAATGATTTGGAGATGCTTATACTAAAATAGTAAAATGGAAACAAGATGCAAATTGAATCTGAAATATGATGTTTTCTATAACAATATTCAAAGAAGGGAAACATACTAAAGTCTTAGTGTTTTTCTGGGGGAAGCAGGAATACAGTTGGCTTTAAATCTCTTCTCTATACTTACCTAAGCTTTTGAAAATGTTTTCTACAATGAGTATGTCTTACTTTAGTTATTTTGGGGAGAAATTGGATTACGCAGCAAAAATCTGTATTGAAAGACTCCACCTAGAAGAATCTTCATATATTCCTTTCCAAATAGGAGAAACACTGCAGCAACACTGTTTATTACTGATGTCCAACTTTAAGAAAAAGTAACCCGGATAGCATAACAACAACATAATGTAATAAAGTGCTTTTTCAGTATGTGTTTAATGATATTGCTGACATATGACAACACTGCTATTTTTAAAACAACTATATGTAACCTTTTAGACATTTTACAATGATTTTACTTACAATCAAGTGACAAAATTGGTATAATTATTGCATTTGGCAGTATAGCTGCATTTGAGGTAAGTTCATATTAAAGTATATCTTGTAATTTCATTTGTGTCCATTAGAGCTTCTTAAAAAAATGACTGACTTTATGTAGTTAAGTTACTCTAGTGACTGCCATTAAATGCACTCCTCTTTTTTTAAACTTTCACAATAAGTTACAATACAAAGGTGAAAAGTGTACATAAAACACGGCAATATGTTATAAGCAAACACTTAAAAGCTTAAGGGCTACCCTCTTATTGAAATGCCTAATATTTCAAATTTAAAAGAGAGGTAGCTAAGCAACACTGTACTTCCAATTGCGAATAGTATTCAGTTTCCCCCTCCATGTCGCTAGGAGAACATTACCACATAACTTTCAAAATAGTTAACAGAGCACAGATCTAAGTATTAAAATTATGTAAAAAGAAAAAACTTAGGATTTTGAAAACTGTACACATTTATTGGGAAGCAAATGGAAAATTTCCAAGGTTTCAATGAGATTCTTAAAAGTATAATGAGCATATGAGTTCAGTTAAATTGTATTTTAAGGACAGAAAGTATAAAACAATCTACTAAGGTTATAGTTATAATTATTTCAGAAAATAGCTGTGTTCAACTATTTAATTAGTGGTGGTTTATTAGTATTTCCAGTCTATCTATAGCCTTTATATAAAATGCAATTTGTATTTCTCTAATTATATTAATAGTATAAGTCAAACTGTGGTAGGCAGAATGTAAGACAGCTTCTAAGATTCCCTCAACCTGGGATAAATGCCCTATATAATACCTATCCCTTGAGTCTGGACAAGACCTGTGAATATGATGCACTATCACTCCTATGATTAGGCTGAATTATATGGCATATGAGGGATTCAGAGGATATAATCAAGGTACCTAACCAGTTGATTCTCAGTTAATAAAAAAGGAGATTATCCAGGGCACAGGGAGAGAGGTGGGAAATAAGGCACTGATCTAATCAGATGAGCCCTTTAAAAGGAGGTCTAGATATCAGAGATTGAAGTTGGAAAGATAGATATATTCGAAGTAGCCAAGATGCTCTCCTGTTGGCCTCCCAGAATCAAGCGGCCGTGTTGTACGGTGCACTAGACACAGAATGGCAGACAGCCTTTACAACTGACTGACACCCTCAGTCCTACAAACACAAAGAACTGAATTCTTTTAAATAGTAGGCTTGGAAGAGAACCCTGAGCCTCAAATAAGATTACAGTCCTGGTGGATACCTTGATTAAAACTTTGTGAGACCCTGAACAGAGGAACTAACTAAGCTATGCCTGGACTCCTGACTCATGGAAAGTGCGAGATAATAATGGTTTTAAATCACTAAGTTTGTTATACACCAATAAAACTAATTCACAAATAAATCTGCCAAACCTGGATGAATAAACAATACATGAACAAGACATGAAACTATTTATTACATCTGATACTAAAAAAATATGCAAGGAATCTACTTGCATTGTTGGCAGAGTTCCTTGGGTGGAATAACACTTAAAGTTATGACATTACCTTTATGTTTTAAAAAAAATAGAAGTAAAGAAAAATAGCTGAATTCTTCCTAGTCTTCCATACCTATTTTATTATTCTCTAAGACCTACCTCAAATTTCACCTCCAGGTTAAGTCTATTCTCATACCCCAGTAAGAATTAATTTCTTCTTTTCAGGGCACTGATGATATTTGGTTTATTATCTCACACTACAGTTAATATATGGGTGTGATTCTACTACATTTTGATCTGTTTGTGATACCTATTTTTGAACCTGATCAGGTCCTCACAAGCTCTGGATACAACAGGCCAATTTGTCTTAGTTATGTATTATTTTCCTCTTGAAGACAAGAAATATAAAATACTGAAATATAAACATCATCTATTAAATGCCAATTCATTAATGTTCTTGGTTTTAGGATTTAAGGAAAAATTAAGAATTATAGTGATCAACTGTATAATCTAGTTTAGGATTCCACAGTAAGAAGTCATAAATTAAAAAATATTCTTTTGGCCAGGTGCGGTGGCTCACACCTGTAATCCCAGCACTTTGGGACGCCAAGGCGGGTGAATCACAAGGTCAAGAGATCAAGACCATCCTGGCCAACATGGTGAAACCCCATCTCTACTAAAAATACAAAAATTAGCTGGGCATGGTGGTGCACGCCTGTAGTCCCAGCTACTCGGGAGGGTGAGGCAGCAGAATCGCTTGAACCCAGGAGGCGGAGGCTGCAGTGAGCTGAGATGGTGCCACCGCACTCCAGCCTGGCGACAGAGTGAGAATCCATCTCGCACACAAAAAAATTCTTCTAAAATCATGTAAAAGATAGAATTCCAATGGAGGAGATTAAAAGACTTTCCAATTGGGCAAAGTAACTACAGTTGGTGAAAACATTCAAAGGTGGCAGCAAGACCTGTTGTGGTATTCCATTCAGTGGATCTCATTTCAATGTACTACTTCATTGTGCGATTAATGAAATCCAAGAATCTCCACAGGAGAGGCATCCACTGAAGAGGCATCCAGGCTTAGTTTCCTGGTGACCACTCCTAATTATTTGGATTCTATTATATTTCTAGAGGCAACACCCTCCAATATTGTGAGTGGTATGCTTTAAAATTGAAGATTATGGATGAAATTAAATTTGCTAATCCATTGACCTTAAAATAGTGAGATTATACTGGATTATTTAGGTGAGCCCAATAGTATCACAAGTGTTCTTCAGTGTGGTAGAAGGAGGCAGAATAGGGAGAACAAGAGCGATGACAACCTAAGAAGGGACTCCGGCTGACTTTGAAGGTGGAGGAAAGGGGTCATGAGCCATAGGATGTGGGTGGTCTCTAGAAGCTTGATAAGGCAAGGAAACTGATTCTTCCCCACACCCTCCAGAAATGACTGACATCTTGATTTTAGCCCAGTGAGACCCCTGTTGGACAGCTGACCTTCAGAACTGTAAAATAATACATCTGGGTTGTTTTAAACCACCAAATTTTGGTAATTTGTTACAGCAGTGATAGAAAACTCATACAACAGCAGAAGCTTTTGATGCAGATAGTCCAGATGTTTATTATATGTTTACATTTCAGCTTTTATATTTAAATTTCCAAGAGCTCTTTCTCATACAAAGAAGCTTTTTTTGTTTGTTTTATACCATCCTAGTCTTCTTTAGTATATAAAATAAGGGTCAGATGGCAATGGCATTCTATCTTTAATTTACTTTGAAGAAAATAACTCCTCCTAGGATTCAACACTGAGGGTGAAAGAAAAAGGGAAGGAAGCAAGAAACCAAAGTAAAGTCCAGTTGTTTGTGTAAATGCCCTTCAGTTTGGATCCTTCTGATGTTTTCTCATGATTAGATTCAGGTTATGCATATTGTTTGTTTATTAGAAATACTTTGTAAGTAATACTGAGTCCTAATTGTATCACATTATGAGGCATACAATATCAGTTTGTTCCATTATTGGTGATGTTGGCTATGGTGGCATCCTTCAAGTTATAATACAATAAAATTACTATTTTTACTCTTTGTAATTGGTAAGTAATTTATGGGACAATAACGATTCTCTTTTCTACTCAAAAAAAAAGTAAAAGAATTTGAAGTTCAAAGTAAATGAATGTATTTTTTAGTTCTTAACTGAGAAAAATAACCCATAGTCCCCTCAAATAAATAATAAAGCTTCATTTATCAACAGTGTCTACCAGTGTCTGTTTAGGGGTAATCAGAGTTATGCTTCCACCTATGACAAATTAAATGCTAAGGAATTATCTGCCCATCTTGAACAATTAGAAAGTCAGACAAAAGGTAATAAACAATGGTTTTCAGACATTGGACAATTTGCACCAGTTTTCTGATCCCTGAGAAAAACGAAACAAATGAATCCTTTAATTGCCCCAAGCTCATTGCCTGTAGGCAGTTTCCAAATTACAGCGCAAGAAAAGAGACCCAAACACAGCCTGGCAGTCTTCTTGAGTGGAAGTGACACAAATTAGAATTCAGGGAGGTTTAGGCGGTTAGAATTTGCAGGATAGAAGAGGAGGGAGCTGCACAGAAAGAAATACACGAAGGAGCTCCAGAGAGCTGCAGAGGAATCTACTTGCATTTTTGGCAGAGTTCTAATCTATGCATGCATGACAAGAAACTACCTATAGCTGGTAGAAGGGAAAAAAATATCAAAAGGCCAAACAATTCCCAAAGCTCCTTCAGGGTTGGGAATTGTTCATGTACACACTTAGAGAAATGGACAGACCCTGTAAGATACAAAAGCATCAGGTCACAGCTTATAGTGAGGCTAAATCAGGATAGTGGGGCTATCTTAAAAAAAAAAAAAAGACTACTCTGGATCTGTTGGTAACAACTTAAGAGCAATTCTTAAAGTGATCAAACTTACCCTCAAACAAAATTCATCACTCACTATATAAATAAAACAAAAATCTAAAGTCCAGCAGCTAACAGCAACAAAAAAACTAAAAACATCTAGCATCCAATTTAAAAATCCAGGCATGCAAAAAACAGATATATGACATACAGCCAGGAGGAAAAACAATTACTAGAAAAAGACTTATGAAAAAGATGATGATTTCAATGGACAGGGATCTGAAAGCAGATATTTTAAATCAAATATAAAGAAAAACATGAACATATGAGGAGAGAAATAGAATATTTAAATAAGACACATATAAGATCTTGAGATAAAAAATATGAAATTTCATTTCATATGAAATAAAAAATACATTGGATGGAATTAACAGCAGATAATACACTGGAAAAGAAACATCAGAGAACAAATAAAATAGCAATAGAAATTATTCATAATGAAGCACAGAAGAAAAAGGGCAGGGAAAAAAATAAACAGAGCCTAAATAAGCTATGGCAAATATCAAGCAGGATAACATTTGCCTAATTGGAGTCCCAAGTAGGAAGGGAGAAAAATATCTAAAACCAATAATGACACAGGATTTTCTCGCGCCTTCAACAAACTCGCAACACAGGCACCCTGTTTACTCGGCCCACCATGCCCAACTCCTTGTGGGAGGGAGCATGTGAGCAAGCGAGTATGGGATCTGACTGGCCGTTCCAGGCACTGGCAGGAGAAAGCTCCATGCAAGGCCAACAGCAGCACCCAGGTGAGGGTGCCCACGACTCTCAAGCCCCAGAGTGGGTGTTACAGTGTTCTCTTAGTTCTGCTGTCTGTAGACAGCGGTGTGTTAGCAGCTCAGTTGGCCCCTTGCCTCAGTGCATGGAGCAACGGGGCGACTTCTCTCTACTAGCGAGGGTAAAAGGCTGGTGTGAGAGCCTTTCTAGGTACCCACGCTTGGTGGGTCCTGAGCTCTTGTCTGGTGTCCAAGAAGAATAAGGTTGTGTAGACAATTGAAGGACGGTGAAGGTAGAGAATGTTATTGAGCAATGAAAACAGCTCTCAGTGGATAAGGGAGCTGGAGAGGGGACAGAAAGGGCACGTCATCTTCCCTGAAGTCAGGTTATCTCTTCTTAAGTTCAGCGGTCTCCCTCGAAGTCCAGCCATCTCCCTCCCTACCAACTGAGTCTGGGGTCTTTATAAGCACAGGATGGGGGTGGGGCAGGCCATAGGTAGTTTTGGAAAAGGCAACATTAGATTGGTAAAAAGGCATTATTCAGAAAGAACCAATTGGGAGAGAGTGGGCAAACTTTGGGCCATGGGTTTCAGGCTGTTTGCTTTTTTGGCTTGAAGGTGGGGTTTCAGTGGGGACCCACCCCTATCTGCCTAGAATTTCTCGGTCTCCTGCCTCTATCAATAATAGCTGAAATTTTTCCAAATTTCATGAAAACTAGAAACTACCAGATCCCTAAAGCTCAACACCAAGCAGAAGAAACACAGAGAAAACTACACAAAGGGACAGCATAATCAAAACACTGACAATGACAGAGAATATCTTTAAAACAGTCAGAGAAAAAGGGATTTGTTTTTACAGAGCAGGGTTCAGTAAACTACAATACACATGATGGACATCTGTTTATATAACTAAAGTTTTGATGGAACATAGCCATGCTCTTTCATTTACACATTATCTATTGGGGCTTTCACACTATACCAAAAATTGACTAGTTGTAACAAACACCATGTGGCCCACAGGCCTAAAATATTTACTATTTGGCCCTTTAAGAAAAAGTTTGTAGTTCCTTGCTACAGAGAAACAAAAATAAGAATGACTGAAGCTAGGCTGTTAGAAGCCATGGAGGGCAGAAAACAACGGAAAGACATCTTTAAAGTGCTGAAAGAAAAACTAAAAATCTTAATCTTGAATTATACGGAAAATGCACCAAGTTAAAAATCCAAAAAGTACATTAAAACTGTATTTTACATGGTATCAAAAGAAAACCATCAACACACCAAAAATGAATAATGCTTGTTTCCCGTTATGCAAATATTCCTAAATGGGCAAACAGTTAATGGGACAAGTTTTAAATTTACTATAACAGGATTTTGTTACTTTGCTACTTGAAAGGTAATTCCAACTCCTTGTTTTTAGGCAGAATTTCTTTAACTTCTTTAATATGGATCTCTCAAGAGAATCATCACATGCTTTCAAGTGTAAAAGGACGACTGGCATCCTCCTTCTGAGATACAAAGGCTGACGAACAAATCATTAAGCCTCCCACTGTGCTTAAATGAAATCACTCTTGGGAGAAAATAGTTAATTTCCGTCAAATTAACTTTTTGGAACACTATTTACTTGTATTAAAAACGATCATAAACAACATTCCTTTTAAAATAAATTATCTAAAGTTTGAAAAAGTATTTTTAACAAAAGTAGTCACTTTCAGTCATGGTAGTCATACAAATGTTTAACATATTTGTACAACAAAAATGAATCTTATAATTACTTTTCCCATACTCTATTTATAATGATCTTTCACATGGATAAAGGCCCTCTATGTGGTTTACTCAATGACAATAACCTGAAACAGTCCTTTTCTGCTTCTATATACTAGTTGAAGACAGCACGCTAATGTTTATTGTCTATTATAATAATTACTTGATAATTTTAGTTATACTAGATACAGCTATTTCGCACGAGGAAAATGTTTAGCATCTACATATCAATATATAATTTATACATCTCTCTCTAGCAATGTTACAGATTGAATAACACTACCCTTTAAAAGTAAACATTAATTTATTTGTGTAGAGGTGTTTATAGTATTCTCTGATGGTAGTTTGTATTTCTGTGGGATCAGTGGTGATACCCCCTTTATCATTTTTTATTGCGTCTATTTGATTCTTCTCTCTTTTCTTCTTTATTCGTCTTGCTAGAGGTCTACCAATTTTGTTGATCTTTTCAAAAAAACAGCTCCTGGATTCATTGAATTTTTGAAGGGTTTTTTGTGTCTCTATCCCCTTCAGTTCTGCTCTGACCTTAGTTATTTCTTGCCTTCTGCTAGCTTTTGAATGTGTTTGCTCTTGCTTCTCTAGTTCTTTTAATTGTGATGTTAGGGTGTCCATTTTAGATCTTTCCTGCTTTCTCTTGTGGGCATTTAGTGCTATAAATTTCCCTCTACACACTGCTTTAAATGTGTCCCAGAGATTCTGGTATGTTGTGACTTTGTTCTCGTTGGTTTCGAAGAACATCTTTATTTCTGCCTTCATTTCATTATGTACCCAGTAGTCACTCAGGAGCAGGTTGTTCAGTTTCCATGTAGTTGAGCGGTTTTGAGTGAGTTTCTTAATCCTGAGTTCTAGTTTGATTGCACTGTGGTCTGAGAGACAGTTTGTTATAATTTCTGTTCTTTTACATTTGCTGAGGAGAGCTTTACTTCCAACTATGTGGTCAATGTTGGAATAAGTGCGATGTGGTGCTGAGAAGAATGTATATTTTGTTGATTTGGGGTGGAGAATTCTGTAGATGTCTATTAGGTCTGCTTGGTGCAGAGCTGAGTTCAATTCCTGGGTATCCTTGTTAACTTTCTGTCTTGTTGATCTGTCTAATGTTGACAGTGGGGTGTTAAAGTCTCCCATTACTATTGTGTGGGAATCTAAGTCTCTTTGTAGGTCTCTAAGGACTTGCTTTATGAATCTGGGTGCTCCTGTATTGGGCACATATTATATTTACGATAGTTAGCTCTTCTTGTTGAATTGATCCCTATACCATTATGTAATGGCCTTCTTTGTCTCTTTTGATCTTTGTTGGTTTAAAGTCTGTTTTATCAGAGACTAGGATTGCAACCCCTGCCTTTTTTTGTTTTCCATTTGCTTGGAAGATCTTCCACCATCCCTTTATTTTGAGCCTATGTGAGTCTCTGCACATGAGATGGGTTTCCTGAATACAGCACACTGATGGGTCTTGACTCTTTATCCAATTTGCCAGTCTGTGTCTTTTAATTGGAGTATTTAGCCCATTTACATTTAAGGTTAATATTGTTATGTGTGAAACTGATCCTGTCATTATGATGTTAGCTGGTTATTTCGCTCGTTAGTTGATGCAGTTTCTTCTTAGCATCGATGGTCTTTATAATTTGGCATGTTTTTGCAGTGGCTGGTAGTGGTTGTTCCTCTCCATGTTTAGTGCTTCCTTCAGGAGCTCTTTTAGGGCAGGCCTGGTGGTGACAAAATCTCTCAGCATTTGCTTGTCTGTAAAGGATTTTATTTCTCCTTCACTTATGAAGCTTAGTTTGGCTACATATGAAATTCTGGGTTAAAAATTCTTTTCTTTAAGAATGTTGAATATTGGCCCCCACTCTCTTCTGGCTTGTAGAGTTTCTGCCGAGAGATCTGCTGTTAGTCTGATGGGCTTCCCTTTGTGGGTAACCCGACCTTTCTCTCTGGCTGCCCTTAACATTTTTTCCTTCATTTCAACTTTGGTGAATCTGACAATTATGTGTCTTGGAGTTGCTCTTCTCGAGGAGTATCTTTGTGGCATTCTCTGTATTTCGTGAATTTGAATGTTGGCCTGCCTTGCTAGGTTGGGGAAGTTCTCCTGGAAAATATCCTGCAGGGTGTTTTCCAAGTTGGTTCCATTCTCCCCGTCACTTTCAGGTACACCAATCAAATGTAGGTTTGGTCTTTTTACATAGTCCCATATTTCTTGGAGGCTTTGTTCCTTTCTTTCTATTCTTTTTTCTCTAAACGTCTCTTCTTGCTTCATTTTATTCATTTGATCTTCAATCACTGATACCCTTTCTTCAAGTTGATCGAATCGGCTACTGAAGCTTGTGTATTTGTCATGTAGTTCTTGTGCCATGGTTTTCAGCTCCATCAGGTCATTTAAGGACTTCTCTACATTGGTTATTCTAGTTAGCCATTCGTCTAACCATTTTTTCTAGAAGAAATGGATAAATTCCTCAACACATACACCCTCCCAAGACTAAACCAGGAAGAAGTTGAATCTCTGAATAGACCAGTAACAGGCTCTGAAATTGAGGCAATAACTAATAGCTTACCAACCAAAAAAAGTCCAGGACCAGATGGATTCACAGCCGAATTCCACCAGAGGTACAAGGAGGAGCTGGTACCATTCCTTCTGAAACTATTCCAATCAATAGAAAAAGAGGGAATCCTACCTAACTCATTTTATGAGGCCAGCATCATCCTGATACCAAAGCCTGGCAGAGACACAACAACAAAAGAGAATTTTAGACCAATATCCCTGATTAACATCAATGCAAAAATCCTCAATAAAATACTGGCAAACCAAATCCAGCAGCACATCAAAAAGCTTATCCACCATGATCAAGTGGGCTTCATCCCTGGGATGCAAGGCTGGTTCAACATACGCAAATCAATAAACATAATCCGGCATATAAACAGAACCAAAGACAAAAGCCACATGATTATCTCAATAGATGCAGAAAAAGACTTTGACAAAATTCAACCACACTTCATGCTAAAAACTCTAAATAAATTAGGTATTGATGGGACGTATCTCAAAATAATAAGAGCTATTTATGACAAACCCACAGCCAATATCATACTGAATGGGCAAAAACTGGAAGCTTTCCCTTTGAAAACTGGCACAAGACAGGGATGCCCTCTCTCACCACTCCTATTCAACATAGTGTTGGAAGTTCTGGCCAGGGCAATTAGGGAGGAGAAAGAAAGAAAGGGTATTCAATTAGGAAAAGAGAAAGTCAAATTGTCCCTGTTTGCAGATGACATGATTGTATATCTAGAAAACTCCATTGTCTCAGCCCAAAATCTCCTTAGCTGATAAGCAACTTCAGCAAAGTCTCAGGATACAAAATCAATGGGCAAAAATCACAAGCATTCTTACACACCAATAACAGACAAACAGAGAGCCAAATCATGAGTGAACTCCCATTCACAATTGCTTCAAAGAGAATAAAATACCTAGGAATCCAACTTACAAGGGATGTGAAGGACCTCTTCAAGGAGAACTACAAACCACTGCTCAAAGAAATAAAAGAGGACACAAACAAATGGAAGAACATTCCATGCTCATGGGTAGGAAGACTCAATATCGAGAAAATGGCCATACTGCCCAAGGTAATTTACAGATTCAATGCCATCCCCATCAAGTGCCAATGACTTTCTTCAAAGAATTGGAAAAAACTACTTTAAAGTTCATATGGAACCAAAAAAGAGCCCGCATTGCCAAGTCAATCCTAAGCCAAAAGAACAAAGCTGGAGGCATCACACTACCTGACTTCAAACTCTACTACAAGGCTACAGTAACCAGAACAGCATGGTACTGGTACCAAAACAGAGATATAGACCAATGGAACAGAACAGAGCCCTCAGAAATAATACCACACATCTACAACCATCTGATCTTTGACAAACCTGACAAAAACAAGAAAAAGGGAAAGGATTCCCTATTTAATAAATGGTGCTGGGAAAACTGGCTAGCCATATGTAGAAAGCTGAAACTGGATCCCTTCCTTACACCTTATAGAAAAATTAATTCAAGATGGATTAAAGACTTACATGTTAGACCTAAACCCATAAAAACCATAGAAGAAAACCTAGGCAATACCATTCAGGACATAGGCATGGGCAAGGACTTCATGACTAAAACACCAAAAGCAATGGCAACAAAAGCCAAAATTGACAAATGGGATCTAATTAAACTAAAGAGTTTGTGCACAGCAAAAGAAACTACTATCAGAGTGAACAGGAAACCTACAGAGTGGGAGAAAATTTTTGCAATCTACTCATCTGACAAAGGGCTAATATCCAGAATCTACAATGAACTCCAACAAATTTACAAGAAAAAAACAACCCCATCAACAAGTGGGCAAAGGATATGAACAGACACTTCTCAAAAGAAGACATTTATGCAGCCAACAGACACATGAAAAAATGCTCATCATCACTGGCCATCAGAGAAATGCAAATCAAAACCACAATGAGATATCATCTCACACCAGTTAGAATGGCGATCATTAAAAAGTCAGGAAACAACAGGTGCTGGAGAGGATGTGGAGAAATAGGAACACTTTTACACTGTTGGTGGGACTGTAAACTAGTTCAACCATTGTGGAAGACAGTGTGGCGACTCATCAGGGATCTAGAACTAGAAATGCCATTTGACCCAGCCATCCCATTACCGGGTATATACCCAAAGGATTATAAATCATGCTGCTATAAAGACACATGCACACAAATGTTTATTGTGGCACTATTCACAAGAGCAAAGACTTGGAACCAACCCAAATGTCCATCAATGATAGACTGGATTAAGAAAATGTGGCACATATACACCATGGAATACTATGCAGCCATAAAAAATGATGAATTCCTGTCCTTTGTAGGGACATGGATGAAGATGGAAACCATCATTCTCAGCAAACTATCGCAAGGACAAAAAACCAAACACCACATGTTCTCACTCATAGGTGGGAATTGAACAATGAGAACACTTGGACACAGGAAGGAGAACATCACACACTGGGGCCTGTTGTGGGGTGGAGGGAGGGGGGAGGGTTAGCATTAGGAGATATACCTAATGCTAAATGACAAGTTAATGGGTGCAGCACACCAACATGGCATATGTATACATATGTAACAAACCTGCACATTGTGCACATGTACCCTAGAACTTAAAGTATAATAATAAAAAATAAAATTACAAAGAAATTTTAAAAAAGTAAACATTAATTATTTCACAAGACTAAGATATCTATTGGCATATTTTAAACTAGAAACACCTTAGTAAATCAAAACTAGGTAACATGGATACTATTCTGTCTTCGCAAAGTATTAATAGCCTTGGATATAGAATTGGTAAATAAAAAAGATACACAAAATCAAATAATTAAATATACTGATTAGGCACTGCTAAATATATATGAATGTAGATTCAAGTAAAATAGTCTTTTAAAGGAAAATCTGTGTTTATCTAAGAATGATCAGAAATTATAATCTGAGATAACTGACATAATACACAAGTTACCCACCAAACATGACTGGTATGATAAAATGCAAGTTAACTGTGAATGTTAAAAATCTGTAACTAAAGATATTGATTCCTTTAATATAAAATGTGACTTTTCTGACATGCATATACCAGTTTTAAAGAGAATGATAATCTTAACTCTTATCAGGAAGCACATTAAGGTGATTTCAGGTCAACTTAGATGGCAGATTAACTAACTCCTAGTTACATTATTTCAATCAGCTGCAAGTCAGTATCTAAACTACTGCCAAGAATATAGCATGAGGCTGAAGGGAACTGTGTTTTAATTTGTCTCTATCCAGTCAGTTTCTGTATCTATATGAGAAGAGATCCCCCGTTACCAGTGATACTTCTGGTAATGTTTTTGGTGGATCCCTGGATTTGAGTGATGTTAAGATAGGCATATAATAACAAATTGATAAAAGTAACAATGTATTTTCCTCACTTTTCGCTTTTATCAATTTATTATATGCCTATCTTTTTCTTTCCTTTAACTAAGATGTTAACTTACCTTATTACGTTGTAAGTCAAAACCATCCCACTAGAAAAACAGGATGCATTGGGCATGAGTAATTTCATTCTATTTTCTTCACTGTATAATGCACCTTTTTTTCCCTGTACAGTTTCTCTACCTTAAAAGCAGGTACAAATATACAGCCAGAGAACCAAGAAGCACCACTTTTCCATTCCCTGGAGCTGAAAATGGCCCATTTTCTCACTTTCAGTACTGCTTACCTCAACTTCCAGAAAGTCAACATTTATTAAAAACCAACAATCCTCCAGCAAAGCATACATATGCCCCTAATACTACGGTTTACACTTTGCCCTTAAAACAAATACAGTTAGAAAAACCTAATAATATATCAGATGCTATGTGATACATTTTGTCATAAGGGACAACAGAAAAAGAAAACATTCTTCATATTTGGCATAGTTATAAAATTAGAATGAATTTTAAAGGATCAAAACTCAGTTTAGAACAGTCATGATTCTATCATGTCTTATTAAAATCAAAATCTATTATAAAGCATATTTAACGTCTTTAATATTTATAAAAAATTTTTAAAAGAAAAACTTATTACATATTATTTGTGAAGAAGCACCAAAAACTTTTCTGAAAGCCTCTTTCTTAGTAACTAAGTTGATGAAGATGTAATAGAAAGGGAGAAAAGTTAATTACTACCAAGTATCTTAATATTCAAAGCAATACAAAGGGTCAAATGTCTAATATTCTGTAGGGATGTTTGCGTTCTAAATGTGATGAACTCTAAACTACTATGACTTGTGAAGATGTGTATCTGTCTAGTTGTTTTTAATTACTAATTGTTTTAGTTGTATGTAGCTAATTCTTAAGTATTCAAGGTCCACTCATAAGTTAATGCTTATCAAGGCTCTTTGACACTCATTTTTCTCACAACTTTGGACATTCCACTATGAGCTCCCCACAGTAGTGGGAAAGAGATTTTAAAAAAATAGTACAGGCAATCTTCAACCAGTGAACGAGTTATATTCTAAACATTCTCCCTATCATCAGTTTTACGGAAATTAAAAATGATTTTATTGAAAATTGCATTATGAATGGTGGCTAGATTATCCAGATAGTTCACAAATGCCTATTAAATTCTTAAGGCCATTGCACTATTTAAACTACATGGAACCTCAGAATAGGTGACCATATAGCAAAAACTTTCTCTTTTCAAGTGAGCCATCCATAGGCAAAATTTTAAATAAGCAAAGCTAATCTTTAGCACTCTCCCCTAACATTTTTTGAACCCACATCTCTTCATGTCTCTACATGTCTTAAACCCTCTTTGGGAAGTCAAGTGCAGCTGGGGTGAAGAAAGCAATTGCAAACAGCATTGAGAAGGTGACTCTCTTTAGCCCAGTATCTAAATAAATGGATACTCATTTGCTGAAGAATTTTGAACTAAATCTGTTGACATTTATTCTTCCAAAATACATTTTCAATTCATCAGAACATGAATTACACCTGTTGACACCTCCTTCATCAAAATTTTCTGGAGACAAAGCCTTTGTGAAAAAATGTTCATAAGGAGGAAGTATACCACAGTAGTTAAGAAGATAAATTTTGGAGTCAAACAGACCCAGAATCAAATACTGGCTATCCCACTTATAAGATAGAAGATCTTAGGCAAATTATTTAAACTATTCTGAACCTCAGTTAATTCATGTATAAAATGGGAACAATTTCATCAACAGTACTAGTTATTTTTGGGTAATCATTATCATTATCAACTGTAAAATATGTTTTGCACCTATTTACAGTTGTACAACAGAAATGAAAAGAAACAGATGCTTCCTCAACCATTCTTAGTTTAAAAATCTTTATAAATTTGGTGAAAACAGGTATCTGTTTCTGCTTGGGAATACTTATGACTAGTGACACAATTTCCATTTCTATTATAGAAATTTCACATATCAGAAAAGGGATGTAATGACAAATTTGTAGGTGGACCAAAAATTTTCAAACTTAAAAGTTGATGATAATTATTAAAATGTTGATTGTCATTCTCAAACAGCTTTACCTTTGCATTTATTCCTTGATAAGTGACATTTTTGGAAGTGGCTGTAATAAGTTATAATATGAAAGCTGAGGTTAATTTATATTAATTTAAAAACATATCTGATATTAAGAGATTAGCCCATGACCTTCAAAAAGTTTAGTTTTCATTACTTGCCTTATCACTTGAATAAAAATAAATGAAAAATGTATTATTTTTCACTAGACATCAGTTTTAAAGTTGCTATGGTTAGGGAAAGCTCTACAAGATTTTAAAGCAATATAAGTCAGTCCTGAGGCAGACAGAGTGCTAGGGATTCAGCATCCTTTTGATGAGTTTCCAGATATTGATAATTCAATAGGCACATTTTTTAAAAGAAGGTGGCAGAGATTTCTACTTGATAGACATTTCAGTCAACCTTTAGTAAAGTTTAGCTGTAATGGGGTAGGTATTATTGTAATGGAAAAACACTAAAATGCCAAAATTGCAACAGTGGAACAACATGAAGAGTAATGATAAACAAAAACAGAAGAATTGAAAAATTACCACAATCCATGTCATATAATGTAAAGAGCTAGAATTACAGAGCCCGGGACAACATTTCAGGATGCAGAAAAGTGAGAAGACCGCATATTCTCACTCATAGGTGGGAATTGAACAGTGAGATCACATGGACACATGAAGGGGAATATCACACTCTGGGGACTGTGGTGGGGTGGGGGGAGGGGGGAGGGATAGCATTGGGAGATATACCTAAGGCTAGATGACGAGTTAGTGGGTGCAGCGCACCAGCATGGCACATGTATACATATGTAACTAACCTGCACAATGTGCACATGTACACATATGTAACTAACCTGCACAATGTGCACATGTACCCTAAAACTTAAAGTATAATTAAAAAAAAGAAAAAAAAAAAAGAAAAGTGAGAAGAGATTCTCAACTACACATATTTTGAAATATCCCAATTACAAGAGTAAGAGGCTAATTATACAAATAAAATGTTTGTGTATGGGCAGAGACTGCAAATAATTCAAATTACGTGTATTGGTCCTCAACCTGAGGTGGTACTGTGTTCCACAGGCGGGGAGGAGTTCAGAAAAGGTGAGGGCATTTTTTTTTTTTAGCATCACAATGACTAAGCAGTGCTATCGGCAACCAGTATTTGGAAGGAGAAGGGATGCCAAACATCCTGCGATGCACAGATCAGTCCTGCACAATGAAAGAACTGTCCCATCCAAATACCTAGAATACTCCCAAAGAGCAACAACGGACACACCAGGATACTGTATGAACTGGTTACACTGGAAAAAATTACCTCTAGGACTAAAAAGGAGTAACAACAGATGAAACAAGACTTTGCAAGATAATCTTCTATGTTTTAAGCAAGAGTCTTGCAGGAGACCCCAGTACTTCTCTCCAAGAAACTAAATCTGTAATGGCTACATAGCTCTAATCTTTTGTGCAGCTTATCTTAAAAAAAGAGAATAGTAAGGTGATACGGTACCACCATCAAGTACAGTGTGCAGAGGGGCATTAAAAATAGAAATCTTGCAATGTATTAATCTTATCAAAATATTAAAGGATTTGTAGGAGGTCTTGTATCTGAAATAGGGGGAACCAGAGAAAGCCTAGAAGATGGTTAAGAACACAGTGGGGAAAACAATAGATATTTCTCCACCAAGACAAGGTATTCACTGATATATAACATTTGAGTAAGTTAAAGTTTTTTAAAGCATACATGGGTTTATGGCTTTGTTTACACGGAGCCTCTGCCTTAATGGAGGGACCTAAATTCATGAAGATAAAATTGACTCATAATGGTGACTCCCAGAATTGAATCTCTCACACATCTTTCTTTCTTTTTTTTTTTTTGAGACAGAGTCTCGCTCTGTCGCCCAGGCTGGAGAGCAGTGGCACGATCTCGGCTCACTGAAAGCTCCACCTCCCGGGTTCACACCATTCTCCTGCCTCAGCCTCCCGAGTGGCTGGGACTACAGGCGCCCACCACCACACCCGGCTAATTTTTTTTGTGTTTTTAGTAGAGACGGGGTTTCACCATGTTAGCCAGGATGGTCTCGATCTCCTGACCTTGTGATCCGCCCACCTCGGCCTCCCAAAGTGCTGGGATTACAGGCGTGAGCCACCGTGCCTGGCCGAATTTCTCACACATCTTAAACCCCAGCAGGCAAGCATCTACCAAAAGGTTTCTAAACAAGCTGTTTAAATGTGTCTGTGTGTGTGTGTGTGTGTGTGTGTGTGTGCTTGCTTAATATAAGAAGCTGAGATAGTAAAGATAAATTTAGTGTCACAATAGAAATAATAGTCATCAGGACCAAGAACAGAGAGACTCCTGGGAGGTTTAAGTTCAGTACTTAGTTTACTGAGTTCACACCATGCTGCTGATGCCTTTCATAGCATAGTACAGTCGAGTAATCATATTAACAGTCGAGTCATCATACTTACCATCACACATTTTCGTTAATTGTTTCATAATTATAACTATGTAACTATTGAGACATAAAATATTGATAATATATCTTTTCTTGTATTAACATAACTTTTACTACTGAAACTACTAGTTGCTTCATTACCCTGTTCACTTAATTTTCTGTTGCTCTAACTAAATCTACTCAACTTTAAAACTTCCTTTAGCATGGTCAGACACATTAGATAATTTGCCACCATTCCACTGACTGCAGACACCCATCTCGGAGTCCTTCATTGTCTTGCTCCAATTTGTACTCTTTACTCTTTAAACTTCTACACAATTGTCACCTCAGGATGCACTTCACCATAAACTTGAGAATTTCACTAGCATCTCACCATGATGGCACAATCTCTTATGCCTTGGATAATTTCCCCTCAGGATTTTTGGTTTGCTCTTTCATTTAATGAATCATATCTCAAGTAGCTTCTTGACAAAGGATGAATAAGAAAAATTATCTATTGAGACTTGGAATGTCTTTCCTATTTTATGATACTTAAACCATAATTTGGAAATGAACAGAACCTTAAGTTGGAAATGATTTTCTCACATAATTTTGAAGACATCACTCCATTGCTTTCTGGTTTGACTGGTATCTTCGGGGAGGAATTCCTCAATCTTCTGCTAATAAAATATAAGCCTAAATTCCAGTGTTCTGAAAGCTAAACAGGAGGAAGACACTTTGGAGGAAGACAAGAGGGTGTTTCTCTTTGGACCCAATCTCTGAGGTGCCTGGTACCTACCTTCCCAGAGTTCTGCAGTATAAACTGGCTGGTTCTTATAGGGCTCCTGTGTGATGGAAGTTAGGGCTCAGCTTTTCCACTCTGCTAAATTGGTTATCATTTATCCAACTACTTTCCTCCTTCCAAATTGTGTTACCACTCTCATCTGTCATTCTCTTTTCCATTTTCTTTGTCTTTTGGGGTTTATCTATTTTTATGTCTTTGTTTTCATTTTAGTAGTGTTCTTCAGGAGGGTAAAGCATAAAAATATGTCTTCAACCTGTCATGCTTAACTAGTTTATAAACATACTTGCAAATGTTGGTGCCAATTACCACAGTGTCCTCAATTTATGCCAATTTATACTCTCCTCCAGTAGTATCACTGCCTCAGGCATCACTGAGTATTACTACTTTTCATATATTTGCTTGAAGTTAAAAAAAATGAAACTTTCTGATAAAAATAAACAATTCTAACATTATTAATGAACATCAACATGTTTTTTATCAGTTTATTATGCTCTGCTATTTCAACTTTTGAGGCATGTCTGTGTGAGTCTATGTAAGTTCATTAGGCTGTTCAGTTTTTTCTTGTCATTCTGTAAGAGCTCTTTATATATGAAGGTGTTAATTCCATGAGGAAAATATTTTTCCACTTTGATATCTGCCTTTTCTTTTCTTTCTTTCTTTTTGAGACAGGATCTCACTCTGTTGCCCAGGCTGGAGTACAGTGGCGTGATCACAGCTCACTGTAACCTCAAAAACTCCTGGGCTCAGGGTATCCTCCTGCCTCATCCTCCTGAGTAGCTATGATTACAAGTGCCCATCACCATGCCTGGTTAATTTATGGTTTTTTTTGTAGAGTTGGGGTTTCACTCTGTTGCCCAGGCTGGTTTGCCTTTTCATTTCGATGTATAGAAATTTTACATTTTTACAAAGTCAAATATATCAATTTTCCTTTGTAGTTTTTGCCACAATTTTCATGCTTAGAAAGTTCTCATCCAAAAATTTTGCCAACATACTTTTCTAATTGTTTTGCCATTTCGCATTTTTTGCATTAAGCTTTAATCCTATTAGAATGTACTTTTCCATGTATTATGATGCAAGAACATAGTATCCCCCTCCAGTAGTTAATCAACTCTCTCAGCATAATTTATTGAATGATCTTTTAATTTCCCATTGATCTGTGACGTCACCCTTATCATTTATATAAACCATATACGTATTAGGGTATCTAGGTTTGTGATGGTTAGTACTGAGTGTCCACTTGATTGGACTGAAGGATGCAAAGTATTGTTCCTGGGTGTGTCTGTGGGGGTGTTGCTAAAGGAGATTAACATTTGAGTCAGTGGACTGTGAGAGACAGAACCACCCTACACATCAAAAGTTATTATGCATATAAATATTTCTTATCATGAATTGGAATCCATAAAGTTTGAAATTCACTCCTCCATGTGTTCCACTGATCCTCTTGTCTATTCCTTTGTCCATATAATATTTATCTGATTACAGCTGCGTTAGGCTAATATTCTGATATCCAGTAAAACAAGTGCCTCTCTTACATACTTTCTTTGGTTATTCTTGGACATTTGGTCTTCCACATAAATCATGTGGTCATTTTTTCCTAACATTAAAAAAGAAAAACTTGTTTCTACTCTAATTAGAATTGCTAAATTGGGAGAATTTACACTTATACTTTCATCATGTTGTTTATTTGGTATGTCTTTCTGTTTCTGAAACATAGTACTTTCCATGATTCTTATTATACAGGTCTATGGTTTACTTGTTAAATCTAATTGTAATTATTTTATAGTTCTCTTCACTGCTGTGACAGAAAAATTTTCCCATTTTCATTTCTGTGTGTTTACTGCAAATACAGAGAAGCTATCAATTTTATTTAAGAAGCCAATTTTATTTGGCTATCTCATCACATTCTCTTATTAATTTTATTGTTCATAACTTGAGTCTCCTGGGTTTCCTAGGTATACAATCATATTTTCTAGGATGGCTAGAAAAATGGTAAATAATTTGACAGCATAAAATGGTAGTAGTGAGAATCCTATCTCCTGATTGTAAAAAGCAGTTTAAATATCACACACAATAAATGAATTACTGAAATGACTGATGCTCATTCCTCTCTCTTCTATTTCTCAAGTTTCTCCTTCTGTTTCAGCCTCTGTCCCTGCTTTGAAAGCCTCCATCTCTCCTGCAGCTTCTAAGTTGTGCTACTAGTGAGAGTCCTTGGCTTCTGGTGCCTGGGTAGTAGGGAAAAGAGGTGGTCCTGGCTTTCAACATACCATTAAAAATACGTTATCTATCCATTTAGAGATATGTATACATAGTACAAAGCAAGATGCTAAAAGAAATATCAAGAAACTGAGACTGTCCAGAAAGATGATAAAATAGGATATATAAGACATAAAAATAAGTAACTCTATTTTAAATAGAAATGACATGAGCTCCTAAACAGGTGTAGGTAAAGTATAAGATTATTTCTCATGAAAATAGTTACAGGGGGAGATTATACACTACAATAATGCTATAATTTAGATATAGATCAAAAAGCTTTTGTGAAACTAGCTAACCTAATTATCACATGTATTACTGTTCTCTTAGGAAAAAAGTTGCATGCATTCATTTATTTATCAAGACAGGGTCTCACTCTGTCACCCAGACTGGAGTGCAGTGCCACAATCTCAGCTCCCTGTAGCCTCAATCTGGATCCCAGTCCCAGGAGATATTCCCACCTCAGCCTCCCGAGTAGGTGGGACTACAGGCACGCACCACTAAGCCCAGCTAATTTTCTTTATTACTTGTAGACGTAGGGTTTTGTTATGTTGCCCGGGCTGGTCCTGAACTCCTGGGCTCAAGTGATCCACCCACCTCAGCCTCCCAAAGGGCTGGGATTATAGGCATGGGGTACCACATGCCCGGCCAAAATTTGCTCTTAAATAACGGACTTATCAGTTAATTTCTGGCAACATAACTCTTATGTTTCTAAAAGACCAGTTGGACCGGCTAATGGTAACAGTCCTTAAGTTGTAGTACTGTCAACAAAGGGAAATAACAAAAGGAATAAATGAAGAGTCTGCTATTAACAATGACCTGTCCTGACTATTCTTTAACTGAGAACAGAATTCATTTTATTCAATAAAAATAAAATACATAAATTCCTATTGTGTAAAATTTCTTAAAGATAGGTATTTAGTAAAATCAAGTGCTACTGAATTTTAATATAATGTTTGTAATTCAGTGTTAAAATTAACAAAGTCTCTTGTACTGCCAAAAAAATCACAATCTAAAATTTTCACCAGGGTCAAAAATTTTTTATCTTGGAATTCACACAGTGTATAACAGTCAAATGCAGCTGTTACATAAACCAGGTAGTTTATTGGTTCATCCATGCTATAAAAATATTACTGACATTTCATCTGGTCAACCATCTTAAAGGTTAATTCTTGTTTCCTCTTTCAGATTTTATTCTAGGTGAACTGTTCTGGGCAGATTCTATTTACCTATTCTGAGCAAACCACAAACTGTTTCATTGCTCACTCTTACTGTTAAGAACATATTGACTTGCTGCCTGCTCTGCTGTTTAATTCATTTATGCTGAGAGTCAGGCATGAAGACAGAATTTTAAATGTGACATTCGCAGACTGTTAGGTCATTTAAGCTCTGACAACACTAGGGAATTCCTGACATATAAACTGGACCTGATTACCAAGCACAGACGAGCTTCCCAAAGGTGCAAATTTCTGATCATTTTTTGTAATTTCTCACAGAATTGCAATATTAAATTTTAATGTCAATGAAAAATATATATAGCCAACATTTTCCTCTGTTTCTTTTAATAAAGTTCTAACTGGCACTTCTAATCAATACATATCAGCTAAATAAAAATTATTTTGATGGAAAAAGGCATATGGAAAAACTCACAATAACAATCAACATTCGTAACAATTCTGAGAAACTCTGCCATTTAAGGGCTTTTAATATTTACTATAATATGTAAGTTTCTGAAATCTCTGCTAGGTCTAAAGGCTATAACTCTAGTCAACAGAACATTTAAAATTATTAGATTCTGGCACAGCAGGGCAGAGGTTGTATGCTGTCAAATTATAGTACAAAGTCTAAGCTTACATGCTTACAACACTGCCTTCTCAACGATTACAGTTATGTAGAAAGGATGATAAAATCATTATAATTGGAAATGAACAAATTGCCCACATGACATGCAGAATTATACTTTGCAAGGGTTGATGATTGGGCGGGGTAAAGGATGCAGGGCAAGACTGTTTTCTCTTTTTAGTGACTCCAAAAAATTACACTCAATGATATTTTTGCAGCTCTTTTTCCTTATCACTAAGTACTATACACAATGGGTCAAAATGAAAGTTTTCTGAAATTAAATTTTATAATTAAATAATGCACAAAAGATAATGCTTATTTTATCCCATATTTTATGTAAGTAAGAATTCTAGTGTTAAACAGCAAGTAGCCTTTTAATATTGTGCTTTGAATGGGACTTTCAGCTGTAATAGGGGTAGTCTAAATAGGGATAGACAGCCCAGAATGCCTTTCAGCTATAGCACATTGATTCTGAAAAACCTAACAAAAGCAATTACTTCTCAGTGATTAAAAATCTTGTTTCTTTCAAAAGAATAAAATGAAATGCAAACCTGGTGTATTATCTGAGCTACAGGAAGTTGTTCAGCATATTTCAGAGGTTCCATTAGTTTCTCATCCATCTGGTCTTCCTTATAGCTGGAAAAGAGAATTTAAAAACACAGAGCTAGGGCAAATACTATTTTGAAATATAGCAAATATTTAAATATATCAAATATGAAATATAGTGAAATGCATATATTTAAGTTTTTGAAATAATCAGTATTTATCAATAATCTTTGAAACACTACCATTGAAAAATTTTAAATGACTATAAAAGTATTCAGACTACATTAAGTAACTATGCAATAAAATGAGCTAGCATCACTTAATGTTCTCAGATCCTGTCTTTCTCTGAGACAAAAATGTTTCAGAATTCTCTGTCCAAAAGAGGGTGTTTCTTTCATAGCACTTAAAGGTCTTCAAAACCTGGCTCCAACCAAACTCAAGCCTCATCTCCAGCAACCCTTTCTCTATTTAACAGTCTACTGTTTTAGTTATATTTAACTACTGGCCAAACCCCATTGGGACTTGCACCTCCAGGAGTCTCTCAGTTTCCCCATGCTGTTATATCTGTTTGGACCAACCACCAATTCTCTTCTTTATTTATTCTTCTTTTTAATATATTAATTTGTTTATAGCCATCTAGGTATATTATTTTCACTTCCTTGAAGATGAAACCCATGTCTTCTTCTTCTTTGTATATCTAATATTTATCAAAAAGACTCAAATGTTTATTGACTGAATAATAAACATATGAATAAAATGAAATAAAAATAATTCTGAGGTTATTTTATATAGACAATATTTTTAATATCTACATGTACAATGAGATACAAAGCTGATATAATCCATATCTAGGACAATATGAAACAGTAAATTTAAAAACTTTTCAAATGAAGAAAATGTAGTATAATGATTTTTAAAGTTACTGACCCTTTGAGAAATAGCAAGTAAACATTTGATTTCAAGACAATAAAACCTAAAAACATTAAAATTCCTTTTGTCTTTTCTGTGAATTACACATCAGCTTATCAACTTAAAAATTACTAAACTTTAATTATCTTGAAAAATAAATGAAACAAGATTGGCTAAGTCTCTAGGGCTTCAGTTAAGGAATCTAATGAGAACTCTAGAATCTCTCCCATGAAAAAGGCAGATATACAAAAAGAGACAAAATTTTCATATGATTTAAGAGCTTCAAGAACCTCTTATCTAGGTAAAAGTTTGTGGATATCTTGCAGAATTTGCATAAAAATAACTAGCTTAATTTGAGAGAACTCTGAAGATTCTCACTAATGATGGGAAAAAAAAACTGCCTCAAAACATGTTTCACAGAGACAGAAAGCAGAATGGTGGCTGCCAGGAGCTGGGAGGAGGGGACACTGGGGAGTAATTGTTTAACAGGTAGAGGTTCGGTTCACAAGATGAAAAAAGTTCTGGAGATGGATGGGGGGATGATAGTTACACAATAATATAAATGTATTTAATGCCACTAAAGCGTATACTTAAAAATGATTAAAATGATACGTTTTATGTTATGTATTTGTTATGGGCTGAATTGTGCCCTTCAACAAACCCCAAAATTCACATTTTGAAGCCTAACCACCAGTACCTTAGAACGTGACTGTATTTGTAGACAGGGTCTTTAAAGTAGTAATGAGCTTACATGAGGTCATTAGGGTTGATCCTACTCAAATATGACTGGTATCTTTATAAGAGGAGGAGCGCAGGACACCGAGACAGTAAAGATCACATGAAGACACTAGAGGAAAATGGCCGTCTACACGTCAAGGAGAGAGACCTTAGGAGAAATCAATCCTGCTGACATCATCTAGCCTCCAGACTGTGAGGAAATACACTTATGTTGTTTAAGCCATCCAGTCTCTGGTATTTTGTTATGGCAACCCTAGCAAACTAATATCTATTAGCATTAGATATTTTTACCTCAATTAAAAAATAAACTAAAGTAAATACTCATTGACCAAAAAAAAACACAACTTGCTTTAAAGCATTTCACAGTGTATCTTTTAAAAGTTTATTTACATTATGTATAAAAAACACATACAGGCCAGGCACAGTGGCTCACGCCTGTAATCCCAGCACTTTGGGAGGCCGAGGCGGGTGCATCTCTTGAGGTCAGGAGTTCGAGACCAGCCTGGCCAACACGGTGAAACCTCGTCTCTACTAAAAATACAAAAATTAGCCAGGCGTGGTGGTGCGCACCTGTAGTCCCAGCTGCTTGGGAGGCTGAGGCAGGAGAACTGCTTGAACCCGGGAGATGGAGGTTGCAGTGAGCCAAGACTGCACCACTGCACTCCAGCCTGGGAGACAGAGCAAGAGTCTCAAAAAAAACACAAAAAAACAACACACACACACAGCAACAAAAGAAAAAGCAGACAAACTGTATAGACATCATCAAATTTCAAGACTCTTTTGTTTCAAAGGACACAATCAGAATGAAAAAACAGTCTACAGAATGGGAGAAACTTTTTGCAAATCATATAACCAAAAAGGGACTTGTATTAAGAATGCATAAATACAACTCAAGAATAAAAAAGCAAACAACTCAATATTTTTCCTTCCTTATCAAGGACATTCTTAAGTGCAAATGATGTATTTTTGTTTGTTTCTTTTCTACTGTGGTCAATGGTGGGAAGAATACAGTGACCACTTGTGCAGTTTGATTCCAGTGCCTTGATTCCTGTTAAGGCACCAGCAGTTTTAATAAATATCTTCTGAAAAAATAAAAATTAAATCACTGACATTAATTCTAAGAGTATAAAAGAAATATGACAAAGTCACTCTTCATTGGCTATTCCAAAAATCTAAAACGACAATGTCTAAGATGAAATACATTTCTTTCTCACAAAATGTCTCTTACTCAATATAAAATATATTCTTTAGGTATACAAAAATATTTGAAATCTGGAAATTTGTTTTGAATAACTTTTTAAAATGCCATGTAGCTGTTATGAAAAATTCCAAATATGTTTCTGTATTTTTTATATTATTTTCGCGGGAACATTTAAAAGTGAGCTGCAGATACCATGACAGTTCACATCTAAATGTTTCAGCAAAATGTTTATCAACTAAGGATACGTCTGAAATGTTTCTTAATAACAGCAGCACTTTTTCCAAATGCAATTCACAAGTAATCTTGAGTATCACTGTGGATATATGAGTATTTTACTTATCCAATGTTTCATAATCAATTAAAATGATTACTCATTTTTATAATTTCTTAAAAACACATGTCCATTGCTTTCTTGCTTTATTTTGATATCAAGAAGTGTGATGCTAAATTGGTTCTATGTTATTTTCATTTTTAATTATTTTTAATTTTTAAATTACTAATTTATTGGCTTAGAAGCTCAGGCGGCCTTTATTTTCCCTTTTGTTTTAAGGTCTAATACTATATCTTAAAAGTTGATTGTTATAAATCAAGTTTCCCAGGTACACAGGAAACAGGAGTCCTTTCAATATGGAAATTCAGATCTCATTTTATTTCAAAAAAAAGTTTTATTATAACTTTAAATACCATATCTGTTAATTTTCCACTTGTTTCCTAGTTCAAGGTGTTGAACTAAATATATGGAAAATTCTCTTTCTGATCCTTTTTATTTCTCTTATTTCAGATTATTTTCTTGGCTCTTTCTATTCTTTACGTCTTTTATTGAACTTTTGGAATATCTATCTTCCCTTGTCTACCTTGTGATTTACTTTTCATTTCTGAGATGATTTTTGTCTTTTGTCACCATTTACTTTCCCGAGTTCAGTCAGCTGCTGTTTCACATATCTTCCTGTTTGTCCATTTCAACTGTGAGTTTTTCAATGTCTGATTCATGGTGTCCTTTCATAATGCAATTGCTTGTTTAATATAGGTTATTCGTGTTCAGATGTTTCATTTCAGTTTTCCTGTTTTGTCATTTTTCTTGGATTTCTTCCCTTTTTATTTGTGCTTTCATTCTGTGTGTGTGTAATTTACTAAGAAGATTTGATTTTAATTTTGTTTTATACTTACTGTAACTTTGTAAAAGTGCTGGCTTCTTTTTCTGTTGAGGATTATTTGTATTGGCTTTTTTAGAATGAGCAGTAACAAGTTATCTTGCAATGGAGGGTGAACGGAGGTAAGCTGACTTACTAGGTTTCTCAGTTCAACAGCACCCTCTTCTGTGGCTTCACTGAAGTGTAGTTGCTTTAATAAGTGGCACTTTTTGTGGTGGGAGGGACAAGATTTGTCTTAAAAAAAAAAATCATCTTGTTCCCATAGTGCCCATATCTTCAGCTGCTTTCTTCTTTCCTTTCACCACCACGACTCCAAGGGACACCACAGCCCCACTCTGTCCTTTGCAAGGTGTCTTCCATTATCCCAGAATTCATGGTTTCCCAAGATTGTCACCTTAAGGTCATCCATACATTCTAAGCCCCATCTTGCAAATCATTACTAGTCAGGTCTCTGACAAACCATATATAATTCAGAATGAGAAAACTACAAATATTAATTTCAATTTACATGTGGCAGCCATCCTAAAGGAACCTGGAACTTTTCTCCTGTAAAATGGTAAAGTTCTCTTTTCTTAAAGTCATCCAAGTGTTCCTTTTACTTAACATTTTGAGTCATTTCAGAAGCCCCCCTAAAAGAATGTTCTTTTTCCATGATCTCTTTCCAAGGTCCTTCACTAAGAAAATCTACTTAAATAACTTAATAAGGGAATAATTTCTACATGGAAAAAGCTGTGCATTCCTTATTTTGCTTTACTATTTTTTTAAATAGAGTTTTTGTAGAAGACAACACATGGTATTTGCTTACTTTATAAAAGGATTTTGACTCCAATAGAGTCATACAACCATCTCAAATGGAGAGGCAATTAAAATACTGTCCAAATCCTCTGCATAAATAAAATACTCCTGGCAAATTATGAAGCCTATGAAGTTAGTCTTTACAATCCCCCTGTGCTTTCTGTATCCTTTTTCTCTTTCATGTTTATCCAGTGCCTGAAAAATCTTTCTCTTCTGTGCTATCCAAGTACTCCTAAAATAACACTGTAAAATTATTTACTGTGTCCATACAGAAGGCTCTCTCTAACTCAGAAAGAGTAAAGTTTATATTCTATAGCGCCACACTGAGATCAGACAATTCACGTATAAAATAACATACAGCCAGGTATGATGGCATGTTCCTATAGTCCCAGCTACGTGGGAGATTGAGGAGGAAGGATCATTTGAGCCTAGGAATTAGAGACCAGCCTGGGTTACATAGTGAGACCCCATCACAAATAAATAAACATAAAATTACATAGTTTATTTCAGGTAGAAGGCCAAAGCATCTTTCCAAACACTGGAAATAAAGCCAACAAAACGAACAAGAAAGCAGAGATACTGTGCTATGCTAGAAACAAACTAAAAATTAAGAATATCAATAAATAATTAAAGACACATCATCTAGAGTAATCCAAAATCATTAGGAAGAAATTCTCTACACATACCAAAAATAGGAAGGTAGCCCAATAGTTAGTATAACCTGTTTTGAAAATGACAGCTCAAAGAAGCACTTGAAACTAAAAGGAAATAATAGAGAAATCAAATTAATTTCTTCTTACAATCTTTGGAAAAAAGGATAGAAAAGTTCACACTCCTATACTGCATTTTTAAATGTTCAAATAGTCATATAATAGATAACACATATTGTACAAGATATAATTGATAAACCTGAAAATTTAAAGACACTCCGAGTGAAGAAAACTGAAGTTTATTGGTCAATGGAGACAAACACAAAATGCTATTACAAATTCAGAAAGGTCCCAAGAGTCACTAAAGATTATTTTTGTGAAAACACGTTATACAGCAATGAGAAAACAATTTAATACATTATTTCCCTCAAAATGAGATCCCCTCCAAACTCCCTGCATCACTATTTTTCTAATTATCAAACTAAAAACTTGTGAGAGAAGATATGAAAATAGAACTTCAGTTAAAAGCTACTTTAAAGAAGCACAAGAAAGATGGTAAGCCAGGGAAAAAAGACATAATATGAGGCAGAGAACAGCAAGTTAAGTCCAAAGAGAACTAAGGTTACCCTAATTTATAGCCCAACTGTTGATACACATCTTATTTACTGTCAGTTTCCAATGTAGTATAAAAATGCACACACCAGTTAAATAAGAAGACCTGCCAAGCAACTCAGTAAAGCTGATATAATAAAATCCCAGAAAAATAAACTCTTTTTCTCATTTGAGAGACTTTAAAAGTAACTTCTTGTATGGTAAAATTATAGGCAGGCTTTCCAGAAGTTCACACAACCAGCTAACCTGAATGCACAAGGAACTATATGTGTAGAGTCAAAGGCAATTCTAAAATAGTAGTGTAGAGTTCTGGGGGATGTCAGAGAAAAAACTTGTCAAAATTATTGAGCACTTACTCTGAACTCTACTAAATTTATCAGGAGTTAATGTATATTGTTCCAGTCATTTTATTTTGCTTTTACATACATATTTATATACACATGAAATATACATAGAATATCTACAAATCATTTCATTAATAAATTATACAGTGTAATTCAGCCACTAGCTTTTTTCATTCAAATGTGAGGTCAAATGTGACCTGTCACCTGTTTCTGTATGTCCTGTGAGCTAAGAATGGCTTTTATGTTTTTGAATGGTTAGAAAAAATTAGTCTAAAGAAAAATAACATTTCATGACTAGTGAAAATTGCACAAAATTTGAATTTCAGTGTTGCACTATAACAGCAGAGCTGCATATTTACAACTGAGACCATATGGCCTATGACCTACAAATGCTTTAAATATTTACTATCTAGCTCTTTCCCTAAGCAGCCTGAGGTAATCTGTGAAAATGGTTCGCTATTCACTTGACCCGGAGAACCCCACGAAATCATGCAAATCAAGAGGTTCCAATCTTCGTGTTCACTTTAAGAACACTCGTGAAACTGCTCAGGCCATCAAGGGTATGCATGTACGAAAAGCCACGAAGTATCTGAAAGACGTCACTTTACAGAAACAGTGTGTACCATTCCGACGTTACAATGGTGGAGTTGGCAGGTGTGCGCAGGCCAAGCAGTGGGGCTGGACACAAGGTCGGTGGCCCAAAAAGAGTGCTGAATTTTTGCTGCACATGCTTAAAAACGCAGAGAGTAATGCTGAACTTAAGGGTTTAGATGTAGATTCTCTGGTCATTGAGCATATCCAAGTGAACAAAGCACCTAAGATGCGCCGCCGGACCTACAGAGCTCATGGTTGGATTAACCCATACATGAGCTCTCCCTGCCAAATTGAGATGATCCTCACGGAAAAGGAACAGATTGTTCCTAAACCAGAAGAGGAGGTTGCCCAGAAGAAAAAGATATCCCAGAAGAAACTGAAGAAACAAAAACTTATGGCACGGGAGTAAATTCAGCATTAAAATAAATGTAATTAAAAGGAAAAATAAAAAATACAAATAAATAAATAAATAAATATTTACTATCTGGCCCTTTACAGAAAAAGTTGCCCAACCTATACATTAGAATAATTATTTAGAAGTGGATTTGCTGGGTCATAAGTTATGTACATTTTAAATTTTGCTAGAAACAAGTAAATTGCTATCCAAAATGACTGTATCAATTTATACTGCCACCAGAAATGCATTAAGTTCCTATTTCCTTTCATCATCACCACTTAGATTTTTATAAGAAATAGTATCTCATTGTTTTAATGTCCATTTCCCTTCTAAAATCACCTTTAGGTGATCACTAACATGAGTCTTTCCCTCTTCTTAAACTGTATTTCTTTTTTCTTCTATTTGGTTTGTCTTTTAAAAAATTAATATGTGGCATTATTTCGATAATCTAGACAGAAATTCTTTGAAATAGATGTTACAAATAACGTCACTACACTTTTTCTTCTCTTTTAACTTTGTTTGCATTGTCTTTTTTTTTTTTGCTATATATGATATTCTATTTCATTAATCTTTGACAATCTTTTTTTATTAGCTGTAATTTGGGTAGTGTGACACCTTTCCCTACTCCTAAGCAAAAAAAAAAGATATTCTGCAATAATTCTGATGTTTTCTTTTTGCATTTTTATCTTTAATCCATTTGTATTTTGTTTTTATGTACAGTGTAAAGGGGAAATCTAATTTTGTTTCTCCATGGCAAACCAATTGCTTCAACGTAGAATTTTTTGACTTACCTATCCTTTCCTCCAAGTAAAACCATATCTATCATACATATATTGTTATGCATGAGTCTCTTTGGGGGCTTTATAATATGTTGTATATTTATTTACCTAATCTGAACCAATATCACATTATCTGAATCATCACAACTTTAAAATAGAAAATCCTGGTGTCAGATAGACTAAATGCCTCTCCCACCACTACTGTTCATACTCCTTAGTCATCCAAATGGCTTTGGCTTTTTCTTCCTTTACTAGTCCACACGAATTTGATAGCCAGCTTATTACATTCCATGAAGAATCCTAGAAAGGCAGAATGTAGTAATAGTTAAGAGAGCATACCTGGAGTCAGACAGCTAGCACTTCCACTTATGAGTTGTGTGACCAGATACAAACCTCTCCACATCTGTAGTCACATATAAAATGACTACATACTCCACAGCTGCTTTGAGGATTAAACAAGTTAATAAATTCAAAGTGCTTAGAATAGTGTTGGGTATTTATTAAATACTGGAAGTTTAAGAGAAATTGAATTGTATTTATTTACAGATAATTTAGATAAAATTATATGATAATTTATTCTTCTCATCCCTAAACATGTTCCACCTCTCCATTTATAGGTGTTCCTTTATGATCTATAATTAATTTTATTTTGTCTCCATAAAGAAGATGTACATCTTTTAAGATGATAATCGGGTGGCTTATAGCTTTTGTTGCTTATTTTGTATTAATACATCTATAGATACATGCATATATCTATTATATATAAATAATATAGGAATATATACTATTGATTTCCATGTAATGATCTTTTATCTGGCAATCTTACTAAACTCTCTCATTAAATTTAATATTGGTAGATTCACTTAGATTTTTCCATTACATAGCATCTGTGAAAAAAAGGAAGGGAGAGTTCCTGATCCTCACACCTCCTATTTCTTTTCCTTACTGCATTAGTTGAGACTTTTTGTGCAGTAACAAATAGATGGGATTATAGCATGTATTCTTATCTTGTCCCCGATTTTCATCGAAATGCTTCTATAATTTCACACTATATAAAGTTTGCTGCTAGCTTTAGACACATTCCCTTTATTATCTCCCATTTATCTGCAGTGTCTAAGCCACACTGCCTTTTTAAAAAACATTATCATTTATGATTAATGATTTTATTCAAATGTTTTTTCTGTATCTACTGAAATAATTACAAGATATTTCTCATTTAATGTATTGATATGATGAAATACACTAATATATTTTCTAATCCTGAATCCTTCCTGTAATTTTACGATAATTTCTATTTGGTCATGAAATGTTTTTATTTATACATTACTGAGTTTGAATTTTATTTAAGATTTGTACATCTGTGACCACAAGTGAGGCTGACTCTCTATTTTTTTCATTCTCTCTGTGTTGTTTTGGTTTCAGAATTATATTCGTTCCACCAAATGAGGTAGGAAGCTTTTTTATTCTGTTCATATTATGTCAGCACCTCAAGTGGTTAATAAATGTCAAATGTAAAAACCATCTAAGCCTGCTGTCTTGTTTGCAGTTTGTTGGGAAAGGGTACGTGTTTTATACAATTAAAAAAGGAGGAGTATCCTTCAGTTGAAGGCTTAATTTATTTCTTTTACTTACTTTCTTCCTAAATCTAAATATTACGTTAGCCACCTCCAAAGTGATTTTTATATCCTTATACTGAAAATGTCTCATGTAAATAGCACATTTTTAGGTTATGTTTTTAATTTAGTATGACCACTTTTTTCTTTGAAACAGGGTACTTGGTCCAATTATATTTAATGTAATAAGTGATATAGCTGGATTTACAACTACTACCTATTTTCTATCTCCCATCTGTTTGAATTTCCTTTTTCTTCTTTTGAATCAGCCAAATATTTTATTACATCTTTTTTTCTGCTATCAACTTGATAGGTGTATTTTTACCATTATCGTGACAATTACCTTGGACATTAGAACACCCAACTTGGACCTGGTAGTCTAATCAAACTGTTCAACATTACCATTTCTTCAATAATAGTAGTACCTTACAACACTTTGACTCCATTTGTCCTCCTGCCTTTGACCTTATTATTGTCATATATTTTAATTCTATGAATACTTTAAACTCAACAAGATGGTGGGGTTTTTTGTCTGATTAATAGTCAATTATTTTAATTGATATATTTACTGATTCTGGCTCTCTTCATTCTTTACTGAATTTTGTTGTTTCTCTTTATAATCATTTTATTTCTGGCTGAAGAATTTCATTTAGTTTTATTTTATTTCAAGTGCATTGGCAACAAATTCTCTGTCTGAAAAACATTTTGATTTCGTCTTCACTTATGTAAGATATTTTTGCTGTGTAGAGAATGATAGGTTAAAAGTTTTCTTCCTTTCACCACTTTAAACATGTCATTCTATTGTTTTATGGTTCTGATTGTAATAACATGTCAGTATTAAAGATAATGTCAGGCTTTCCTTCTCTGTCAGGCTTTTAAGTTTGTTCTCTATGTTTTTTCAGCATTTTGACTATGATGTGGCAAATTGTGGTTTTCTTTGCATTCATTTTGCTTACAATGAATTAACTGAATATGTGGTCTGATATATTTCATTAGTTTAGGAAAATGTTTATTATCACTTTAAATATTGTCTGTTCTTCCTTATTTTCAATCTGTCATCTAGTTTGGGATGTTATTTACACACATGTTGGACCATTTTTCTGTGTCTAACATGTCTCGTACTCTGTTTTTTCTGTGCTTCAGTTTCAATATTTTCTATTGTACTGTCTTCAAGTTCACTAATTCTATCATCTTCTGTATCCAATTTGCTGTTAAGCCATCGATTGAGTTCTTAACTTCAGATACCATATTTTTCAATACTAGAATGTTCATTATTTTAGTTATACTCATATGCTCTGGTGAAACTCCCCACCTTTTCATCTATTTTCAAGAATATTTTTCCTATTTTCTTGAACATCTTAAACATAGTTATTTTAAAGTTTTTGTCTACTACCTCCAAGTTCTGGATCACTTCTGAGTTTGCTTCTATATTCTGTTTTTTGTTTTTCTCTTGGTATATGATTACGGTGTACTAGTAATTTTTAATTGATGGATGTAGGAAACTGCATACTTAAGAAAGGTTATATACAGTGCTATTTTCCACTTAAGAAGGTCCGTGTGTTCCTCTGCTGGGCAGTTAAGAGTGATACTCTGATCACTTTTACTCATTCAGGGACTGAGCTGAATTTAGACCACCTGAAAATTTTGATAAAACTAATTCATTACACCTTAATGTGGCCCTATTCTAATGGTGAGGCCCTTCAAGGTTTTCAGTTGAAAGCCTGGCAGGTCTTTGTCTCAACACAGAGAGAGTAAGACTATAGAGATTTCTAATATACTTTTCAAAGGTTTCTGACTTACATTTTTGGACTATTGTCCTGCACAGCTTAAGAATTTGGCATGCCAGCCTCACTGAACTGCCAAAAGCTGTACTGATCACTCTGTCCCCGTTAGTAACCCTTTATCAGAGGCCAAGCCCAAATTCTCACCTATAGCGTAGAGGTATGTGACTTTTCTATGCAACTAATCACCTCAATCATTATAGTATGAAAGCAGCCATGATGATATGTAAATCAATGAATAAGGCTGTTTTCCAATAAAACTTTATTTTAAAAAATAGGCAACAAGAAGATTTGGCCCATGGGCCATAGTCTGCTGACTTCTGCTTTTGCTGCACCCGGAAAAAGCAAGTGTACCCAAGAGAAAAAAGTGGCTAGAAACTGTCAGCATTAGTTCACCACAATCTCCAGAGCTGTCAACTCTTACCTGGTACATTCTTAAGGGGCTCTCATCCTGAAGATGTTTATCTCCTCAGTAATACAAGACTAGTAAATTCATAGCTCTGGTTATCAGATGTTTTTTGCTTAGTAATTTAGCTTCCCTTTAGTTTTAGAATTTGGCAAGTATTTTGAAAGGAAAATTGGTAATATGATTGAGGCAAATATCTTGAAAAGGAAAGTTATTTTGAGTGAATAACAATTATGTCACTCTAGCCTAACACAGTCACCAAAAATGTTGCTGGTGAAATTTCTCTATACTCTAGCAGTGGCCCACTGCCAAGCCCAGATTCTCAACCTTTGGTCTACTCCCAGAATTGGCGAATGATTACAGAGAAAAATTGGCTACAGATTCTCAGCTCATCTCTGAGAAGTTTCCCCAAATCTAGATTTTTAGATTCTCAGTCCTCATTGCTTCTACATCTGATATTTTTAAAAATACGATTTAATCTGCCTTTCCTAATTGTTCTTGGTGAGCTCATAAGCCTACTGCAAATTATTTCATCCTGTTCAGAAGTAGAAATTGTACACTACTACTTTTGATATTTTCATTATCACTTAGTCCCAAGTATTTTTTTAATTTTCATAGGTTTTTAAATATTATTCTAAGAATTATTCAAAGAGTGTTTTCAAATTCCCAAATATATGTTTTAAACAATTCTTTTTTACTCATGATTGTAACTATTACACTGTGATCCGAAAAAAAATGCTCCTTAAGATTCCAACACTTTACGTTATTAAGACTTACTCTTTTGGCCTAGTATTGGTTAATATTTGTAAACATTACAGTTGGTCTTAAAGAGAGTGCTTATTCCCTAATTGTTCAATTTCTTGGCTCAAGTTTATTGATTATGTTGCTTACATTTTTAATTTTAAAACTTTTGGATGGCTCTTTTATTGGTTTCTGATAATGTAATACTGAAATATTCCATTACAATGATAAACTTATCAACCTGTTTTTTAAATATGTAAATTTTTGTTTTAAATATTTTGTGGTTATATTACTAATTAAGAGTTTAACATGCTTTTCTCTTCCTGATGAGATAAACCTTTACTTAGTTACCTTGCTTATGATTAATAATGTTATATGTTATATACTCTACGTACTATGTACTATGTGTATACACATATATGTATATGTACTATGTATATATTTTACACTATAAGTATTTAAGCTTTCTTTTGGTGAGCAGTTGCCTGTAATCCTTTCATTTTCAACTATTTAATATCATTATATTTTCTGTCAGTAGTTATGCCTCTTTTTATCCTAATGCAGTATTGTTATAAACTATTATTATTCACTTATTTAAATTGTGATTAAAAAATTATTATTTCTCTTCACTCCTTTACTGCCTTCTCATTGATTTTTTAATTTCATTTTTTCTCCTGCAATGTTTCTGATCTTATTTCCTCTATTTCTATTCATTTACTAATCACTCTAAAAATGTAAACTGCATACTTTCCTCACTGTCTAAAGCTATTAAAATTTACAACCCTTTTCCCAAAGGAAAAAAAAAAAAAAAAGCTGAAACTCCAGAATACTTTAACCAATCACTTCCTCTTCTCTTACACAATGTTGTTATTAAATACATTAATACTCTGGTTTATCTTACTCCCCAAATAATTATTGTCATTGTCATTGTCATCATAATTATAAAATATATTCAGTTTTTGCTTAAATTTATTCACATTTTACCAATTTATTACAGCGTTCCTATTTACACTCAGACCTCTTTTCTGGTTCATTTCCCTTTTTCAAAAAGTGCATCCCTTTAGGTATTAAGGTGTTTTGATACCAAACATTCTCAGCTTTTGCATGTTTGAAAATGTCCTTATTTTTCATTGTCTTTAATGGTAGCTTAGCCAGCTTAAATTCTAAGCTAATAGTAATTTTCTCTCAGTACTTTATTGGTATTACTGTACTATCTTTTGGTTTCCTCTGTTGCTATTAAGATGTTTGCTGTCAACTTAGTTGTTACCCATTGTAGATGCCATTTTTCTCTTTGACTGATTTTTAAATCTCTTACGTACTTAGGGAGTTCTAAAATGTTCACATGAAGTATATACTCCATGTATTGTGCTTTGGATTTGTTGAACTACCTTCAAAATGCAAAAGTATAAGCCATTATCTCTTATATTGCCTTTTGCTCATTCTATATTTTCTTCTCCCTGGAACTCTAATTAGACATAGCTAACAGTTTCCAATATTATCTTCATGTCTCATAACCTGTCCTAACACTTTCCATCTCTCTGTCTATATTTCATACTGACTTATTTCTTTAGATCTATCTTATTTTACTAATTCTCCTTTCAGGTATGAGTAATCTTACAAAAATCATTAAAATCTTTTACTCCTTCCTGTATCTATTCATACCTTTTTGAGATACAACTTTGTAGCTCCTTCTAAGAAAAGATACAGTCTGTTTTTCCAGCCCTTGAATTTTACTTGGATTTGTGATTCCTTCTGCACAACAGGATGCAGCAAGAATAACAGGGCTCCAGTTTCAAATCTAGGCCACAAAACGTCTTGCATGCTTTTGGGACCCATGGATAACCTCCTGGAGGATAAAGGATCACATGGGAGCTGAATCAACATCAAAAGCCCCAGAAATGTGAGACAGTATAGCCAAAATCAGAAGTCACTCACTCAACCCAAAGATGACAAATTCTGAGAAAGCACAACATAAGCTAGAAGAACCATGAAGGTTGAGCCCATCCTACACTGTCAACCCTCAGAATCAAAAGCTAAATATGTGGTTGTTATTTAGACATTAAGTTTTGGAATGGTTTGTGATGCATCAATACCTCAATAATATGTCTATTATTTAATCTGTTTATTACATTTTTAATTTGAATAATTGTGGTTTACAAATATGAAAGTCTATTTGGCCTTTTCCAAATATGCCTCATCATTCTTTATCATGTAATCCTTGTGTAATCCTTCATTTCTTTCTTTTATTTTTATTTTATCTTATTTTCCTCTTTTATTTGTATTTTATTTTATTTCGAGACGGAGTCTTACTCTTGTCACCCAGGCTGGAGTGCAATGGCACAATCTTGGTTTGGCTCACTGCAACCTCTGCCTCCTGGATTCCAGCAATCCTCCTGCCTCAGCCTCCCGAGTAGCTGGGATTACAGGTGCATACCACCACACCCGGCTAATTTTTGTATTTTTAGTAGAGACGGGGTTTCACCATGTTGGCCAGGCTGGTTGTGAACTACTAACCTCAAGTGATTTGCCCACCTCAGCCTCCCAAAGTGCTGGGACTACAGGAGTGAGCCACCACACCTGACCCCTTTTATTTCAAAATATAATTTAAATGGTTATTTTGTATTTTGTAATTGATAAGTCATATATCTAATGTTCTTGTAGGTCTAATTCTCCTGATTATTCTGTATTGTGGTAAGCAAAATTCTAAGATGACCCTCAAGATTCTTATCCCTTGGTGTTCATATGCCCTGTATTGTCCACTTTCCTGGAGAATAGGCAGGACTGTGAATAAGATAAACTTCACTCCTATGATAAGGTTATGCTATATGACAAAAGTGAGGGAATTTTGCAAATATAATTAAGGTCTGAAATCAGTTCACATTTAGTTAATCAGAAGGAGACTGTCCTGAGTGGGCTTGACCTAACCAGGCAAACCATTAAAAGAGACCATGCCCTTCCTAAAGTTAGACAGATTTAAAATAGGAGAGACTCTACTGCAGGCTTTGAAGACACAAACAGCCATACTGTGAACTGCCTTTGGAGGGGCCATGAGGCAAGGACCTAAGACAGCTTATAGGAGCTATGGATAGTGTTTGGTTAATACTCATAAGAAAATGGGATTTCAGCCCTACATGTGCAAGGAACTGAATTTTGTCAACAATGAGTGAGCTTGGAAGAGGACGCCAAGCCTCAGATGAGACCACAGTATCAAGTGGTCTTTTTCAGCCTGTGAGACTTTAGGTAATGGACCCAGCCAACCTGTACGCACACTTCCAACCTACAGATACTGTGAGATAATACATGGGTGTTGTCTTGCACTGCTGAGTTTGTGGTAGCTTGTTATACAGCAGTAGAAAACTAATACTCTCACGGGATTAGCTTGCTTTCTCAAATTGTCTGTAATTTAAGAACATGAACACCTTAATCCGTGAGGATCCTGAGGAACCTCAATTGAGAATGATTCCTAAATCGAATTTGAGTTTGCTTCTGTCTTGCTTTGGGTTACTATCAATCTAGTATCACTTCAACTGAATTGCTCAACTTTAAATTTCTTGGGCCAAGAAGGTTAACCATGTTAAATCACATGAGAGTATGACTGATTACATATTCCCAGGGAAGCCTCTTTTACCCCCATATCTCTAGCCAAGGCAAGAGAAACGTCCTCATTTTCTTCCCCTCAGGCTGTTAGATTTTATTCCAGCCCACTCTCTGATTGAGGGTAAAGCCTTAGAAGTTAATGGTTTTATGTAGAGGTCTTAAGCTCAACTGTCAACAAATGGATCCACAGTCTTTTCTCCTAACCCTCACACAAAGCCATTCTAACTCAAAACTCTAGGTTTCTATATTAGTACATGTTAGGTCGTCCTGCCTTCCACATTCATTCGGCACTTGAGTTTTAGCGTCTATGTGTTTTTTCCCAAGAGATGTCCCTACTGTTGAGCAAAGTGGAGCTTCCTCTGTTGCAAGCCACTGTTCAGCAATAGGCTCCTGCGAATACTTTCTGCTACTAGATAAAAAGACCAATAGCAGGATAAGGCACACAGTCCCCTGTAAAGGTTTCTTTAGATGAAGGTGCAGCTGGAAACACCATGGGTTGGATCAAGGAGGAAATTACAACCCTAAATCATGTGAGAGCCCTAAAGCAAGAAAGGGCTCCCATAGACACTCCCGCTTTTTAAAGTAAATCTATACTGTCCTTGCAAAAGGAGACAGTCTGAGCTTGCTGCCCACTGCTCAGGGAAGCTGCATGTTTAGAATACCAGCTGTTACTATCTAGAAACACTGTAGGAAGTAGAACCCATGTAGTCCTTACCACTGAATGAGGGGGTGCCACCAGCTCTGCTTCAATGTGGAAGAAGCCAGCAATGCTATTCATCAAATGTTGTTTGTCTCTACACACTTACTTTCTTGGCAGCTCAGCTAAGCATTTAAAAAGATCTTTTTAAAATATAATTTATAGAGCATCTAGGTATCTTATAACGGAATAATTTTCAGAAAAATCCTGTCAGCAACATTATAAAAGTGAAGTCAATTGATTATTCTTTATTATTAACTTCAAACCATCCCTCTAAACTCATTTACATTAATTTTTTGTTCCGAGAAAGTGAAATGTTGTATCTCATTCTAATATTACAGGGTGTTCTTTTATTGAGAAATGTTTCCTTCTAATGAAATGTGAAACTATGAATGCCAAAGGCTACTGAATTCAAGCTGTATTTTTATATCTGATATAGTTTAGATATTTGTCCCTGCTCAAATATCAGGTTGAACTGTAATCCCCAATGCTGGAGGTGGTGCCTGATGGAAGGTGTTTGGGTCATGAGGGCAGATCCCTCATGGCTTGGTGCTGTCTTCACCATAGTGAGTGAGTTCCCGCAAGATATGGTCGTTTAAAAGTGTGTGGCACCTCCCCAGTGCATGCTCACACTCACTCACTCTCTTTCTCTCTTGCACTCTCTCCCAAACCCTTGCCTTCCTCCCTCCCTCTCTCTCTTGCTCTCACTCTCTTACTCTCCCCCAACCCCCCTGCCCCGCTCACTTACACTTGCTCCGGTTCTCATTCCTATTCTCACCATATGATGTGCCTGTTCCCCATTTGCCCTCTACCATAATTGGAAGCTTCCTGACGCCTCCCCAAAAGTAGATACCCCTATGCTTCCTGTACAGACTGCAGAACAATAAGCCAATTACCCAGTCTCAGGTATTTCTTTATAGCAGTGCAAGAACAACCTAATACAACATCTAAGGTAAAAGTGGGTTTTTTCATATTTAGTGTTAACTCATGGGAACGTCATGTACTCTTTTATTACCAGAAGTTACCTAATTTCTGGATATTCAAGGTTTTACTATGTCTAATTTTCAAAGAAATAGCAGAAAAACAAAACAAAAAAACCACTACATTTGACACTAAAACCATACAAGATTAATTTTAATCATTTTCTATGATTTAGAAGATACGTATCAGTGTTTTTACATGCAAAAGAGAAATCATTGTGAATATCACTTATTTTTTAAAGCATAAGTTAGAGCTTTCCCTTTAGTTAGATATAAGCTTTTAAAATACCTTGATTATGCATAGCAATTACAGTAGTTACAACTGTATGTCACACTGTATAGTTCCTTATCACCTGTTTCAGTACCTTAAAGGAAAAGTACCAAACATTGCTATAAAGCATGCAATCTTTAAATCACCTAAGAGAAACATAAAACACTATTTTCTTGCTCCATCTCTCAATATACATGCTCTAAATATACACATCTTTGCTATAAAGAAATAAACATTATAAAAATTAGATATATTAATTTTAATAAAACCCAGTTTAAACTGCTTACCAAGTATCTCTGAATCTCTGGCTGGCAATATAGTTCAGGCCAAGCAAACTAAGTCCATTACTACTTGCAGTGTAGTACAATATAATTCTCAGCCAGCACACTTAGTTATCATGTGACATAGGTATTCTGAGATCATATCCTAAGAACTCTTATATTTCATTATTTTGTCTGCTCTTTACTTCTTGGGAAATCATACTAGAATATATTAATATTAGAAGCTGATGCCATCAGATAAGGAACAGAGAACGGCTCTTAATATTGAAGTTAAAATGAAGGAACTGAAAAAGGCATTCCATACAATATAAGCTGCACGCTTCCCTTAGTTAAAGTACTTTCAGAATAATAAGTCACAATTTCATCAAATTAAAGAAAGTACCAAGCCTGGAATATCTTTGAGTATAACAAGAACTTTGTATATAATGAATGAATTTAAAGCAGAGAAAGATGGAGCATAATACAGCTCGTCAATGTTGGTAAGTCCCCTGATTTTCCTTTATTTTTATGAGAAAAATAATTTCAAAATGAAAATCTTTAATTACTTGATAGTAATTTATCTATAACATCTGTAGAAAAACATACTTTAAACAATATTTACTATATCAATTTAATAAAAGCTCACACAAATAACCTTACTTTGACTTTTTAGGTCCACTTTGGCATTATTCAAAAAATTTTTATTATTAAATTTTGATTTTTTTGATTAAGCCCTGAGAAATCAGCTTTCTAATAAATAAAAGTTAACAGCTGTGACCCAAAATTGGTATCCAACATCAAGGATATCATGAGCAAAGATCACAGGTCCGTATCATTTACCAGGTCCATTTTTCCCCCACAATAAAAGCCATAAATAGTTCAATACTAATATGGCAATGTCAGAATGAGTATTAAAAAAGACTAATAGGCTATAATACTGAATTAACACTAGTAAGATAAAAACCTAAAGAAATAGGCATAAATCCTGAAATTGAGTTGTTTTTTGTTTTGTTTTGTTTTGTTTTTTTAAGTCAGCTACACTGGTAAGTATGGGAAAGTCAGGCTAATAATAATTCCTGTCAGAATGGGCTATAGATGACATGGCTGATAAAAACACAAATCAAGCTATAGAAACAGAACTATAATACACCAAATAAAGATGGCACTGTATTGCTCATTGTATCTCTTGCACTGGAGGAAGACATCAATATAACTGTGATGAGTTTTAGATGGCACACTTTTAAAAAGGCATTGACAAAGTATGTTCATTTTATATACACTACCTTCAATCTTCAAAATAACTCAGAAGGTAGAGAGTAGATCACCCTATGACAGATAAAGTATCTGAGTCTTAGAGAGATTAAATAAGGTACTGTATTAGTCCATTTCACACCGCTATAAAGAAATACCCAAGCTGGGTAATTTATAAAGGAAAGCGTTTTAATTGACTCACACTTCCACATGGCTGGGGAGGCCTTAGGAAACTTACGAACATGGCAGAAGGCAAAGGGGAAGCAAGGACCTTCTTCATATGGTGGCACGAGAGAGAAGTGCAAGCAGGGGAAAGGCCAGACACTTATAAAACCATCAGATCTTATGAGAACCCACTCACTATCACAAGAACGGCATGGGGGAAATCACACCCATGACCCAATCACCTTCCTCCTTCTCTCGACACATGGGGATTACAATTCCAGATGAGATTTGCGTGGGGACACAGAGTCAAACCATATTGGGAACCCAAAAAAAGCAAAATTTGAATGCAAGTCCATTCATCTCTGTGCTCTTTCTACTAGATCATGTTGCCTTAAAAGTTTCTTCTAGCACTAGGAGGGAGCAATTTGGCCATACTTCACTTGTAGAATATTTGAAAACCCGGTAGCAAGGCACATCATTATGCCAACAAAAACTGACATTTCTGAAATGGGATTACAGATTTATATATTAATGTAAATGTCTTTTCCTTCTTGTTTTACCTAACAGCTACAATCCTAAAGTGTTATTGTATAAATCAATTTTTAAAATGGAATACACTTTCCCCAATGTTAAGCTAGAAATAAAGATTGTCTTATTACTAATTAGTAATAAATAATCCTCACACACAAACACCCCTTAACTTTTTTTGACCCTTCAATTTCTTGGTCAAGTATTTAATAACATGGAAACTAATATCTAAAAATATGCCATAAGTATCTGATAGATTCATCTATTTCATAGATAAAATTCCATATTGTTAGGTTTTTTTAAAGCCTACACTTACATATAGAGAGAAATTTTTACCATCCTTTATAAAAAATTTTTGTGACCCAAAATTGATATCCAACATAAAGGATATCATAAGCAAAGACCGCAGGTCCGTATCATTTACCAGGTCCATTTTTCCCCCATAATAAAAGCCATACAAAAAAAATGTACATATAGAGAGAAATTTTTACCAACCTTTATAAACTGACAATTCAATATCAAAATTATTTTTCTCTACCAGTTGCCTGAAAAAACAACAATCATAATTTATTTGAAGGTATAACCTACCTTGATCACCAGCATTTAAAAAAATTAGACAGTTCCCTATATACAAATATATGATACTACTGCCATCTTCTGGTACAACACAATTTCCAAATTCTGTATAGTATTTCTATAAATGAGAATCCACCAAATATGAAATAACTAGTTTATATTACTGAAAGCAGAATTGATAACCAGCTAAATGGCTAAAATGCAGTTCAAATAGAATTCTAGCAATAATTAATTTTTATCAGTGTGTGAGATAAGTTCTCTCAATAATACTTAACACTTACTGAGTGCTTCACTATATTTGAGGCATAGAATTAAGTGCTTTCTAAGCAAAATAAAAATTACTTTAATAACTATATGAGGTAGAGTTATTATTCTCATTTTACAGATGCAGAAACTGAGGACAGAAGAGGTCCAGTAGTTTTCCCAAGGTTACATAACTAGTAAACGGCAGAGGATCTGAATTTAGGAGCTTATTGATTCCAATGACTTTGCTTTTATTATTATATTGTAATATCCCCTATAATGTCAGATAGTAGACAATAAGTAAGTCTGTTAACTCATTTAGAATGGTAAGATTTAATTTAGTGGAGTGGAACAATAATATTACAATTATTGCAAAGATCAGAAGAGTCACATAAATCAAAAAGACATAAATCAAAGAACTAAAAGAAACCTTAAGGGTCTCAGAATTTATTTTTCCATATGATACAGAACTTTATCGTCTAAAAATCCAAATGAATTTGCCTCTAATTGTTTTATAAATATCATATGATTTGTAGATTTTATACAATCAAAAAGTTTAGGTGCTATGCATTTAGTGTTTAAATTAAAATTAACTTTGCTTTGACATATTTAAGAATATTAATAAACATTAGTTGGAAACTACTACTCCTAGTAAACATATTTGCCAATTTATATTTAGAGATGTTTTATTAACACAAAGGGATATGGTACTATGTTGTGCTATACTGTTTATATATACTGATTTCTTAGAAGTCATAAAGCAACTCAATTGACGCTTTTGTTAATTACAGATAGGGCAGTGAAATAAACTGCTAAAAAACAAAAACAAAAAACTACCCATGATATGACCAATCCATTTTGAAACTATAACAATAAGAACTTTATCCATATGCAAAATGACAAAATGAGTAATTTAATTATGTTTTGGTGCCTTTATAAATCAAACGAATCACATCTAATTTCTGACATTTCATTTTAATGAGCTTTTGAATAACTGAAGTGACAAACAGCTGTAAATAACAATATAAAATAAATGACAAAATAAAATGCTAAGATAATGTGGAATTATACTGATGAGTAAATTAATCACTTTGAAAAATATAGTAACATGTAGAAAAGTAAAGGAGAAATCCTGTCAACTGTTACTTGAATCATTTTGGTGAATTTTTGGTTCATAAAGTTTTATAATTGTATCAATTTACTATGAGCAATTTTAAGCGAATCATGTGATCATAGTTTCATATTCTTCACAATCAATTTTACCCGAATCTCAAAGAGATGTTACTATTGAATATGTAAATTTAACTTTTGATTTAATTTCCTAGTAAATATTATAAATAGACTAGAATCCATATGTTCAATAATATAACATATACTATAGTAGGTCCTTTACATTTCCATATAAATTTTGGAATCAGCTTGTCAACCTCTACCGAAAAATAAAAAAATAAAAAGCCTGCTGGGGTTTTGATTGGAATTGGGTTGACCCCAAATCAATAAGATCTCAGAAAAACAGTCAATATAAAATCAATTGTAATACTTCTGCATTTGAGCAACAAACAAATGTAATGTTTTAAAAATAACATACAAAATGTTTAGGAATAAATTTAATAAAATGTGTATAAAATATCTACAATAAAACAATATAGAGAAATTACATGAGATCTAAATAACTGTAGAGATATACTCACGGATTGTGAGGACTCAATACTGTTAAGTTGTGATACAGCCCAATATAAAGTTAATTCAATCCCAATCAAAATCCCAGTAGGCTTTTATTCTTTTTCTTTTTTTACTTTAAGAAATCTACAAGCTGATTCATAAACTTATATGAAAATGCAAAGAACCTAGAACACTGAAAACAACCTTGAAAATGAAAAAAAAAATTTGGAGGACATATAATTTCAGGAGTTTCTATAAAACTACAATAATCAAGAATGTAATACTGGTATAAAGATAGAAATATTACAATGCAAAAAAATAAAGTCCAGAAATAGACCCCCAAAACATGATTTTTTGACAAAGGGATCAACATAATTCAATGAGGAATAAATACAGATGCTGCTCAACTTATGATGGAGTTATGTCCCAATAAACTCATTGTAAATAAAAAATACTGTAAATTGAAAATGAATTTAATACCATGATAAACCCACTATGAAGTCAAAAATGATAAGTCGAACCATTGTAAGTAAGTTGGAGACCATCTGTAATTTTTTCAACAAATGTTACTGGAATATTTGGATGTCCATATGGAAAAAAAAATGAACCTTAACCCCTACCTCACACAATACTCAAAAATTAATTCAAAATGGATCACAGACCTACACATAAAAGCTAAAACTATAAAACTTCTAGAAGAAAACAAGAAAATCCTAATGACCCTGGTTAAGCAAAGACTGCTTGCATAATAGGTACTAAGCATAAAGAAAAAATAAGTGGATTTCACCAACATTTAAATTTCTACCCTTCAAAAGACATCACTAAGAAAATGAGGCTTGGCACCATAGCTCATGCCTCTAATCCCAGTGCTTTGGGAGACACAAGCAGGAGGATCGCCTGAGGCCAGTAGTTTTAGATCAGCCTGGATAACATAGCAAGACCCTGTCTCTACAAAAAAATGTAAAAGAGGCCTGGCAAGATGGCTCACACATGTAATCCCAGCACTTTGGGAGGCAGAGGCAGGTGGATTGCCTGAGCTCAGGAGTTCGAGGCCAGCCTGGGCAACACGGCGAAACCCCATCTCTACTAAAATACAAAAAAATTAGCCAGGCATGGCAGCATGCACCTGTAGTCCCAGCTACTCAGGAGGCTAAGGCAGGAGAATTGCTAGAACCCAGGAGGTGGAGGTTGCAGTGAGCCAAGATTGTGCCACTGCACTCCAGCCTGGGTGACACAGCGAGACTCTGTCTAAAAAAAAAAAGTAAAAGAAAAATTAGCCAGGCATGGCAGCTTGAGCTTGTAGTCCCAGCTACTTGGGAGGCTGAGGTGGGAGGATCACCTAAGCCTGAAAGTTCAAGGGTACAGTGAGCTATGACTCTGCATAGGCAAGAGAGAAAGATCCTGTGAGGGAAGGTGAGGGAAAGAAGGGAGAGACAGGAAGGAGGGGAGGGGAGGTGCATTAGTCTGTTTTCACACTGCTGACAAAGACACACTCGAGACTGGGAAGAAAAATAGGTTTAATGGACTCACAGTTCCTCATAGCTGGGGAGGCCTCACAATCATGGCAGAAGGCAAAAAGCGCTTCTTACTTGGTGGCAGTAAGAGAAAATGAGAGGGGAGCGAAAGCAGAAGCCCCTTATAAAGCCATCAGATCTCGTGAGACTTATTCACTACCATGAGAACAGTATGGGGGAAACCACCCCCATGATTCAATTATCTCCCACCGGGTCCCTCCCACAACACATGGGAATTAGGGAAGTAAAATTCAAGATGAGATTTGGGTGGGGACGCAGAGCCAAACCATATCAGGAGAAGAGAGGAGGGAACGGGAGGGGAGGTGAGGGGAGGGGAGAAAAATTCAGACTAGGTAAGTTTCTTCTAACCCACTAACATAAAAGGTGAGTGTTTAGAGTTCATAATGTCTTAGATTCTGTTTTTCCTTAGGTAATTCTATAGAATTTAGACTTCTACAAATTTGGTAACACTAAAATGTGCAAAATTTTTACAGTCACAACCTGGAGGATATCTTCCTAATACAGAAAAGATACAAAACTGGTAACCTCAGTAAAAGGTTTTCTGACACAGAATTACCACCAGATTCAAAAAACCCAACTCTTTGAAGAGGAAGACAGTTTATCTGTCTGCATACTTATCCAAAGCCAGCCTATGTATACTACGATGAAGCTGTTTAAAATCAAGTTACCTAAGCAAAGCTTATTACAATCAGTCCTTATTTTACCTCATCTGCTCTTGCAAATAAATTACAACACAATTAGTAAGACATACGCAGAAACAAAGGGTTGTTACTATATAACTTTATCTTACTTAACATATGTAAGTTTCAGAAGACACATAAAAGCAATTCTTATTTCATAAAGGTACTCCCAATCAGTTTTATGTACTAAAGTTCTCCATCATATCTGATTTTACTGTAGTGTACTACACAAAATATAAAATATGAATAACTGAATCAATGGACTCCATTGTTTCCCTAATATGTGTAGAAAGTATTTCTAACTGTCAATTTTAATAACAGTGTGTTGATAATTTAACCTAAGATTTTTTAAAATGCATATATACTCCAGCCTATAATTTCCTTAATAAAATAGTTTTTTATGATATCTGATCTCTCATTATATACTTTAAATAAACTTTGGATTGCCATTCATATTTGCATGCAAACAGCACCTACATACAATGAGATAATATTTATAGCATCTATGTAAAAATTCCTGAACCACTGGGAGCCTGATTCTCATAAATTAACTGAATAAAGTACACCAATAATTATGAAGCCATCTGGTAAATAGCAACATTGTAAATAAAATTTATTTATAAACACTAGAGGGTGCTCTAATTCAACAGTGCTTGATATCTGGCTGTGATATTTAAAGTAATTTTCTCCTTGATTAAAAACAACGATCTTCGCCCATGACAATTTTTGCTACTGTGCTAATACATACAAATAATTTAAGAGCCAAATTCCATTCTTCCAGAACATATAACAAAACAATTTGTCAACATAGGCAATATAAAAAAAAACACAAATTGTGACATGAAAAATTCAAAATGTCGGGGGAGAGGGAGTTAATGTGCACAGGTTTTGGTTTGTTTGTTTGCTTCTTTTCTCTTTTTTGGTGATTGAAGTTACGTTAGCATCAGTTTTTGTTTTTTGTTTTTTTGTTTTTTTTGAGACAGAGTCTCGCTCTGTCGCCAGGCTGGAGTGCAGTGGCGCGATCTCGGCTTACTGCAGCCCCCGCCTCCTGGGTTCAAGCAATTATCCTGCCTCACCCTCTTAAGTAGCTGGGACTACAGGCGCGCACTGCTACGCTCAGCTAATTTTTTTGTATTTTTAGTAGAGATGGGGTTTCACCATGTTGGCCAGAATGGTGTTGATCTCCTGACCTAGTGATCTGCCCACCTTGGCCTCCCAAAGTGCTGGGATTACAGGCGTGAGCCACCACGCCCGGCCATATCAGTTTTAAATAACTTATTAGAACTATACGATTTTTAATGAACCTAATGGTAACCACAAAGCAAAAACCTATAATAGATACACTAAAAGCAAAAAGCAATGAATTAAAACATACTACCAGGGAAAATCATTTAATCGCAAAGGAAAATAGAAAAAAAGGAAGAGAGGAGTTATAAAATAACTAGAAAACAAATAACAAAATGGCTACAGTAAGCCCTTACCTACCAATAATAATACTGAATATAAATTGACTAAATTCTCCAATTAAAAGACATCATAATTAAAAGACATGACTAACTGGATTAAAAAACAAGACCCACCTATATGTTGCCTACAAGAAACTCACTTCACCCATAAAGATACAGACAAAAAATGAACAAATAGAAAAAGATATTTTATGTAAATGAAAACCAAAAAAGAGCATGAGTAGCAATGCTTATATCAGATAAAACAGACTTCAAGTCAAAAACCATAAAAAGAAACAAAGAAGGTCATCATATAATGATAAAGGAGTCAATTTAGCAAGAGAATATAATAATAGTAAATATGTATATACCCATTGCAGTATTACCCAAATATAAAGCAAATATGATTAGATCTAAAGGAAGAGGCAAACTGTAATAATAGTATAGCACTTCAACACCCCACTTTCAACAACAGACAGATCATCCAAGCAGAAAATCTACAAAGAAGTATTGGAGTCTATACTCTAGACCAAATGGACCTAATAGACATTTATAGAACATTTCAGTCAGCTGCTGCAGATTATACACTTTCCTCATCAGCACATAAAACATTATCCAGGATAGACCATATGTTAGGTCACAAAACAAGTCTCAACAAATTCAAAAAAGCTGAAATCATTTCAAGTATATTTTTCCGACTATAAAAAAAAAAACCTAAAAGTCAATAACAAGAGGACCTTTGGAAAACTATACAAATACATGGAAATAACATTCTCCTGAATAACAAATGGGTCAATGGAGAAATTAAGAAGAAAATTTTAAAATGTCTTGAAACAAATGAAAATACAAACACAACATATCAGAATATGGGATACAGCAAAAGTAGTATTAAAAGGAAAGTTTATAGCAATAAACGCCTACATCAAAAAGAAAGATTTCAAATAAACAACCTAACTATGCAACTTAAAGAACTCAAAAATCAAGAGCAAAACAAATCCAAAATTAGTAGAAGAAAAGAAATAAGGATCAGACTGGGCACAGTGGCTTACACTTGTAACCCCAGCACTTTGGGAGGCCAAGGTGGGAGGATCATTTGAGCCCAGGAGTTCAAGACCAGCCTAGGCAACATACGGAGACCCCCATCTCTACAAAAAATAAAAAGAAATTAGCCTGGTGTGGTGGTGCATGTCTGTAGTCCCAGTTATGTGGGAGGCTGAGGCAAAAGGATCGCTTGAGCCCAGGAGTTCCAGACTAGCCTGAGCAACAGAGCAAGACCCAATCTCAAAAAAAAAAAAAAAAAAGAAAAAGAAAGAAAGAAAGAAAAAGAAATTGAGACTAAAAAATATATAAAAGATCAACAAAGCAAACTGTTAGTTTTTTGAAAATATAAAATTGACAAACCTGTAGTTAGACTAAGAAAAAAGACTAAGAGCCCAAATAAATAAAATCAGGGATAAAAAAGAAAACATTTCAACTGATACCACAGAAATACAAAAGCTCATTAGACAATATTGTGAACAAGTACGTGCTGAAAAAACTGGAAAATCTAGAAGAAACATATAAAATCCTGGACACATACAACCTACCATCATTGAACCAGAAAGAAATAGAAAATCTAAACAGACCAATAATGAGTAACAAGATCAAAATAGTAGTAAAAAATCTCCCATCAAAGAAAAGCTCAGGACCTGATGGATTCACCACTGAATTCTGCCAAACATTTAAAGAACTAATACCAAGTCTACTCAAACTATTTCAAAAAACTGAAGGAGGGAATACTTCCAAATTCATCTATGAGGCTAGCATTACCCTGATAACAAAACCAGACAAGGCCACCACACACACACATAAAAAATCTAAAGGCCAATATCTCTGATGAACATAAATGCAGAAATCCTCCACAAAATACTAGCAAACTGAATTCCACAGCACATTAAAAAAAGACCATTCCATCATGATCAAGTGGGATTCATCCCAGATATGCAATAATGGTTCGATACATGCAAATCAATAAACATGATACATGATCAACAGAATCAAGGACAAAATCCATATGATAATTTCAACAGATGCTGAAAAAGCATTCAATAAAATTCAGCATCCCTTCGTGATAAAAACTCCCAACAAACTGGATTAGAAGGAACATACATCAACATGATAAAGGCCATACATAACAAACCCACAGCTAATATCATACTTAATGCAGAACAACTGAAAGACTTTCCACTAAGATCTGGAACAAGATAAGAATGTTCACTCTCATCACTTCTATCCAACATAGTACTGGAATTCCAAGCCAGAGCAATTAGGCAAGAGAAAGAAATAAAGTGTGTCCAAATTGGAAAGGAAGAAGTCAAATTATCTTTGTGTGCAGACAACATGATCTTACACTTAAAAAAACCTAAAGAGTCCACCAAAACATTCTTAGAACTGATAAACAAATTCAGTAAAGTTTTAGGATATAACATCAACATACAGAAATCAGTAGCATTTTTATCCAACAGTTATCAATCTGAAAAAGGCATCAAGAAAGCAATCTCACTTGCAATACCTACCAAAGGAAAAAATAATCTAGGAATAAATTTTACCAAAGTGAAAGATCTCTACAGGAAAAACTACACAAAGCTGATGAAATAAATTGAAGAAGACACAAAAAATGGAAAGACATCCCATGCTCATGGATTGCACGAAATAACATTGCTAAAATGTCCATACTACCAAAAGAAGTATATTTATTGATCTATACATATGCAATAATCTCTATCAAAATTCCAATGGCACTTTTCATATAAATAGAAAAATCAACCCTTAAATTTCTATGGAAACACAAAAGACCCAGAATAGCTAAAGCAACCCTGAGCAAGAAGAACAAAGCTGGACGCATCATACTATTTGATTTCAAATTATACTACATAGCTACAGTAATCAAAACAGCATGGTATAGGGATAAAAACAGACACATAGACCAATGGAACAAATAGAAAACTCAGAAATAAATCCAAGCACTTACAGCCAACTCATTTCCAACAAAGGTGCCAAGAATACACATTGGGAAAGGACACTCTGTTTAATAATCGTGCTGGGAAAACTGGATATCCATATGCAGAAGAATGAAACTAGATCCCCAACTTTCACCATATCCCAAAATCAAATCAAAATGGATTAAAGACTTAAATCTAAGACCTGAAACTGTGACACTACTAAAAGGAAACACTGGGGAAACGTTCCAGGACCTTATTCTGGGCAGAAATTTTTTAGGTAAAACCTCAGAAGTCATAGGCAACAAAAGCAAAAACAGATAAATGAAATTACATCAAGCTAAAAAGATTCTGCATAGCAAAGGAAACAATGTTTAAGGTGAAGAGACAACGTACAGAATGAGAGAAAATATTTGCAATTCATCTGTCTGACAAGCAATTAATAACCAGAAAATATAAGGAATTTGAAACAACTCAATGGCAAAAAACAAAACAAAACAAAACAAAAAAACAAAAAAAAATCTAATTATAAAATGGGCAAATCATCTGAATAGACATTTCACAAAAGAAGACAACAGGTATATGAAAAAATGCTCAAAATCACTAATCATCAAAGCAATGCAAATCAAAACTACAAGATATCATCTCATCTCAGTTAGCTTATAAAAAAGACCAAAAAATAACAAATGCTGGCAAGGATGTGGAGAAAGGGAACACTCATACACTATTGGTGGGAATGCAAAATAGGACAGTCATTATAGAAAACAGTACAGAGGTTGCTCAAAAAATTAAAAATAAAACTACCATATGATCCAGCAATCCCACATCTAGCTACATATCCAGAAAAAAGGAAATCAGTATACTGAAGAGTTATCTGCACTCCCATGTCTATTGCAGCAGTATTCACAATAGCCAAGGTATAGAATCAAGATGTGTCCATCAACAGATTAATGGAAAAGGAAAATGTATATATACACAATAAAATGTTATTCAGCCACAAAAAAGAATGAAATCTTGTTATTTGTAACAACATGGATGGAACTGGAAGTTATTGTTAAGTGAAATATGCCAGGCACAGAAAGACAAATATCACATATTCTCATTCACATGTGGGAGCAAAACAAGTGGATGTCAAGGAGGTAGAGGGTAGACCAGAGGCTGGGTAGGGAAAGTGTTTGGGAGGAGAATGAAGAGAAGTTGGTTAAGGAGTATAAAAATACAGTTAGAAGATATAAGTTCTAGTATTTGACAGTATAGTAGGGAAATTATTAACAATTTATTGCATATTTCAAAATATCTAGAAAAAAATAGTAATGTACCCAACACAAAGAAAAGACAAATGTCTGAGGTGATGGATATTCCAGTTACCCTGATTTAATCATTAAACACTGTACACAGGTATCAAAATATCATATGTACCCCAAAAATATGTACAAATATTATACATCAATAAAAAAAAAGAAACTGTTGTAACTAGAATCAAAGAAAAGCATCTTGTGCCAGTGTTTGAATTTATTCCTACAACATTCATAAGCTCAATTACAAATCTTTGAAATTTTGAAAATTGCTGTAATTGTATATATTGCCATTTTTCAATCCAAAAAAGTTCCCTATAGTATGAGTTTCTAATAGATAGCAACAGAGAATCACAAATAACAAAGTTTCATGGCTAACAACATATGCCATTATATATTTCAAGAAAGTAGCTATTGACTGACCCATTATTTATTTCTAATGAAGTATTTTACCTTTAAAAATGATTACAGAGAAAATAAAACAAATTGTAAGTATTTCTAAAATTCACATACCCAAAGTGAACCAATGTCTCCCAACTTCCTCTCTCTTACAAATGTCTGTACTCACTCACTGCTCACTCACATACAATTCACTCCCCAAGGCAGTACCTGGTTTACACTTCTCATTCCTTTCCCTAATGTTACCAGGAGGCCTAACAGAAAATTATGGCGCTGGGATAGCCAGTTATGGGAAAAGTTTTAGGCCTTTGTGGCAAGTATCAAACTGAACCACTAGCAAGATTGTCTTTTGGAGCTCCAACATAATCCTAACGATGATCTTAGTTTCCACTAATATTGATAGTTTTTGCATATAAATCTGAAAAGCATACAGCCTACATAAAGTGAAGACTGGGTATAAATGTGTAATTTTACTTACAAACACCAACTTTTGCCTCTTAATACAATGTTTCAAAAAAATGTACAAATTGTGAGACTAGTATTCTATTCAAATAATGGTTTAAGATGAATACCTGCTTTCCATGATTTCTGAATCCTGTTGCAATTTAATAGTCTCTGTTGTAATTTCCACTTTCCGTACACTTCCAAAGAAATCAGTTATCAGTACATTTTTAGGATCCCTCTGAAAAAGATCTGTGCGATGTCCAGGAGTAGACACACACAGACTTTTGGGACACACCTGAAACTGAAAAAATATATAATAATAAATGCATGCATCCACACACAGACCACATTTATTAAATCCAATGACATAATTCACTAAACTATAGTGTATTTTTAAAACTCTCCCAACCTAAAGAAGCTATGTGTTCTAAAGACCTTAAAGATTAAAGTTTCATTCCTATCATAATGCTTGGAATTTTAAGAAAACTATACAGACATTAGGACAGTAATAAAAAGGTAGCTGGCCACTGTGGGAAAAGGCATACTCACTTTCTTGAATTATATGCTTCCAAGTGTATTGTGAACCCTTAACTCTGAGAACTCATACTCAACACGATGAAAACAGAATTGCTCTTTTTCTTTGTCTGTATCCATCAGAGTGCAGTGCTCTACTAGAGTGGTTTTCAAACGTTTTGTAATCATGCCTCTTGATTCAAACTTCAAATTCAAATAAAGTAGTACATGGAGCCCCAATATGTAAAAAAATATTTAAGTGGAGTTGCTCTGGATTTTAGAAAACTGAAGCACAGCCTCTCTACTGCATATCCTCTTGCTCTCTGTTGTACTCCTATGTAGCATTTTATATATCAAAGCACTTTCTTAGTTTATTTATGAAAATAAGGCCAAGCTACCTCCACAAATACTCCAGCGCTCCAAAGAATACAGTCTGAAAAGCCACAACTTCACTGCAAAACAGACATCACAGTAATTTTTCTGTTAATCTTATCACTGATACTCCATGTCAGTGAATTACCAAGGACAGACATATATTCACTCACTCAGCAAAGCATATAAAGTGTCTATTACATAGAATTCAGACTGTTACTTTCCACAGAGGATACAAAGATTGATAAGACATGGTCCTGTCCTCAAGGATTTAAGTCTAGTTACAGATGAATAAACATAACAAGGTAGAAAAAAATGATAAGTCCCACTTCAGAAAAGGATAAACTTCTTATAGTTTGAGGATGGGGAAAAAACAGAGAGTGAAATTCAAGCCATTTTTTTTTTCCTTGAAGGAAAACGAGGACTTACTGGTGGGAAATAAGAGCATTGCTAATAAAAGAGCAGTTGAAGAGATGTGCAAAGCAAATTATTTAGTTTGGCTGAAGCATGAGAGATATGAGGAAAAATATTATAGGCCTGCCAGGAAGGGTCCAGGCGCACAGCACCTATCCACCTGTAGAGATAAGACTGTCTGCACCGGCAATCACCAATATGAAGGCAGAAAGGTGGAGAAGGGTAGAGCGGCTACAATTTATAAAACACAGTGTTCCAAGCACTGTGCTAAGCAGTTTGCAGATATTCTCATTTAAGCCTACCAATAACTCTGAGGTATACAAAACTTATATCTCCACTTCAAACTAAGGCTCAAAGAGATTAAGTAATTTACCTAATACCACACTGCCAGCAATCCTTGTCATCCCTATTCAGGAAAGCAGTACAAGGAAACACAAAGAAGAACTCAGGATACAAATTCAAAAGGAAAAAAAGTAAAATGCCAAACAGGAATAACAGATAGAAGATTGGAGAAAAAAATGACAGATAAAATAAAGCAGAGATAAAGTTGAAAGTCCCAAGAATACTGAAGATCTCTTGGGTATTCCTGTATGAACAACTTGATGGGCTTTCTTAGGTACCAGCAGAAGAAAACATTTAAGAGTATAGTCAAATGGGCCTGGGAAACACTAAATAATATTACCCTATTCTTTGCTGCCAAAATAAACATACTTCCCCTTATTATGAAGTCACTCCTTTCTTTTAAGAATTTTTATCATATCAATCTGATCTCCTTAGCTCACGTAACACAATGACCCACAGGTCCCATATTACTCAGTTTAATTTTCAATAATCTCCTTCAATTACAGAATGTCCTCACTCTAGCCAGGCCATTATCAAAGATAAGAATCATCTATTATTCCAACTTCTGTGTATCTGCACATATTCTATTTCCTTCGTGTATGCTATACCTCTCTTCCTTCAAACCATCCTTCCTTCAACCCATTATCAAAGAAAAGGATCATCCATTATTCCAACTTCCATGTGTCTGCGGGTATTTTATTTCCCTAGAGTATGCTATACTTCTTCTCTTCCTTCAAACCTGTACTTACTTTTCCAAGAAAAAGTTATGACTAATCTCACTATATTTAAAGGAACCATACAAATGTGCATTGTTATCATGTCCTTTCATTTATTTAGTAGATATTCAGTGAGCATCTACAAATAAACCAGGTACTGTAATTAAGTTCTGTGGAGTGTAAGATGAATATAACATGGTCCTTACACCTCGCATTCAAGAAGCTCAAAGCCTTGAGGAAACATCACAAATATAAACAATTACAGTGCAATACTAAAAGTATAATAAAGGTACATGGCAAGAGTTATATGTTCACAAAGGAAAAAAAATTACCTGGAGGATCCAGACATTTCACATAACAAGTAATGCTTTATAAATGTGCTCTTCAACTGTCACCAATGACACTATAAATTTTTAAGGGGCTAACACCAGGTCTTCAAATTTTGCTACTCCTAAAGCAACTAACATAGTACTGTGAATACAGCTGATACTCAACAAACTTTACTATACACATATACTCTAATAGAAAATAGGTATTATTATACAATTGAGCTAGAGATAGGTTAAGTCACTGCCCCAGTAAACTGCCAGAAAATGAATCATTCTTATTGAATAAGATTACAATAGTCATCATTAAATCTTAAAAATAAAGGTGGTAGGGTAAGATGAGGTATTAGTGAGGAATGTTTATTAAAAACTAAACAGCAATTAAGAGCAATAAAAAAATTAGTTTCCTTAATCTTTCCTGTATAATCAATAGAAGTATTTTTTAAACAATCATTAGATATTCAATGTGCAAGGTACATATATTTAAACTTTCAAGATAGCATGTCATGCCTTACATAAATTATAAAATGTACAATCCAAAAATGAGAACTTTCAAATTGAAGTAATTGAAACTTAGGTGACTATAATTTTTTTACAGTTAAAGTAGCATTATCACAAGTTTTAATATTCAAATTCATATCAAGATTTAATAAACATCAACATATATAATCTTCAAAACAAAGTTAGAAAGTAGTTGATATAGTTTGGCTATGTCCCCACCCAAATCTCATCTTGAATTACAGCTCCCATAAGTCCCACATATTATGGGACGGACTTGGTAGGAGGTAACTGAATCATAGGGGCAAATCTTTCCCATGCTGTTCTCATGACTGAATAAGTCTCACAGATCTGATGGTTTTATAGCGGACAGTTCCCCTGCACATGCTCTCTTGACTGCCACCATGTAAGATGTGCCCTTACACCTCCTTTGCCTTCCACAATGATTGTGAGGCCTCTCCAGCCATGTGGAACTATAAGCCCATTAAACCTCTTTTTTGTTATGTTTGTTTGTTTGTTTGTATTGAGACAGAGTCTCACTCTGTCACCCAGGCTGGAGTGCAGTGGCACAACCTCAGCTCACTGCAACCTCTGCCTCCCAGGTTCAAGTGATGCTTCTGCCTCAGCCTCCCGAGTAGCTGGGATTACAGGCATGTGCCACCATGCCCAGCTAATTTTTGTATTTTTAGTAGAGACGGGGTTTCACCATGTTGGCCAGGCTGGTCTAGAACTCCTGACCTCAAGTAATCCGCCCACCTCAACCTCCCAAAGTGCTGGGATTACAGGCATGAGCCACTGAGCCCAGCCTAAATCTCTCTCTTTTTTTTTTTTAATAAATTACCCAGTCTCAGGTATTTCTTCATAGCAGTATGAAAATGGACAAATACAGTAAATTGGTACCAGCAGAGTGGGTTACTGCTATTAAGATACCTGAAAATGTGGAAGTAACTTTGGTACTGGGTAACAGGCAGATGTTGGAACAGTATGGAGGGCTCAGAAGAAAACAGGAAGATGTGAAAAAGTCTGGAGCTTCTTAGAGACTTGTTGAATGGTTTTAACCAAAAAGTCCAGGCTGAGGTAGACTCAGATGGAGATGAGGAACTACTGGGAATTGGAGCAAAGGTGATTCTTGCTATGCTTTAGCAAGGAGACTGGCAGTATTTTGCCCCTGCCCTAGAGATCTGTGGAACTTCGAAATTGAGGGAGATGATTTAGGGTATCTGGTGGAAGAAATTTCTAAGCAGCAAAGCGTTCAAGAGGAGACTTGGGTGCTGTTAAAATCATTCAAGTTTATGTATTCATGAAGATATGGTTTGGAATTGGACCTTATATTTAAAAGGGAAGCAGAGCATAAAAGTTCAGAAAATTTGCATCCTGACAATGCAATAAAAAATAAAAACCCATTTTCTGAGGAGAAATTCAAGCCTACTGCAGAAATTTGCTAAGTAATGAGGAGCCAAATGTTAATTGCCAAGACAATGGGGAAAATGTCTCCAGGGCATGTCAGAGACCTTCACAGCAGCCCCTCCCATCACAGGCCCTGAGGCCTGTGGATAAAATGATTTTGTGGGCTGGGCCTAGGACCCCCTGCACTGTGCAGTCTAGGGACTTCATGTCCTGTGTCCCAGCCACTCCAGCTGTGGCTAAAATGGGCCAAAGGACATCTTGGCCCATAGCTTCAGAGGGTGTAAGCTCCAAGCCTGGGCAGCTTACACGTGGTGTTAAGCCTGAAGGTGCACAGAAGTCAAGAACTCAGGTTTAAGAACCTCCACCTAGATTTCAGAGGATGTATGGAAATGCCTAGATGTCCAGGCAGAAGTTTGCTGCAGGGGAAGGCCCTCATGGAGAACCTCTGCTAGGGCAGTGCAGAAGGAAAATGTGGGGTTGGAGCCCCCACACAGAGTCCCCAGTGGGGTACTGCCTAGTGGAGCTGTGAGAAGAGGGCCACCGTCCTCCAGGTCCCAGAATGGTAGATCCACTGACAGCTTCCACTGTGTACCTGGAAAAGCCACAGACTCTCAATGCCAGCCCGTAAAAGCAAACAGGATGGGGGCCGTATCCTGCAAAGCCACAAGGGCAAAGCTGCCCAAGGCCATGGGAGCCCCCGTCTTTCATATGTGACCTGGATGTGAGACACGGAGTCAAAGGAGATCATTTTGGAACTTTAAGGTTTAATGACTGCCCTACTGGATTTCTACATGGGGCCTGTAGTGCCTTCGTTTTGGCCAATTTCTCCCAAGTGGAACAGGTGTATTTACCCAATGCCTGTACCCTCATTGTATCTAGGAAGTAACTAACTTGCTTTTGATTTTGCAGGCTCACAGGCAGAAGGGACTTGTCTTGTCTCAGATGAGACTTTGGACTGTGGACTTTGAGTTAATGACGAAATGAGTTAAGACTTTGGGGGACTGTTGGGAAGGCACGATTGGTTTTGAAATACGAGAATAGGAGCTCTGGGAGGGGCCAGAGGCAGAATGATATAATTTGGCTGTGTCCTCACTCAAATCTCATCTTGAATTGTAGCTCCCATAATTCCCACATGTCATGGTAGGGACTCGGTAGGAGGTAATTTAATCATGCGGGGCAGTTACTCTCATGCTATTCTCATGATAGTGAGTTCTCATGAGATCTGATGGTTGTATAAAGTGCAATTCCCCTGCACACGCTCTCTTGCCTGCCACCACGTAAGATGTGCCTTTGCTCCTCCTTCACCTTCTGCCATGATTATGAAGCCTCCTCAGCCATGTGAAACTGTAAGTCCATTAATCTTCTTTTTCTTTATAAATTACCCAGGCCCAGGTATTTCTTCATAGCAGTATGAAAATGAACTAATACAGTAGTTCTATCAAATTTCACAGCCTATAGCAGTGGGCTTCAGAATCTGAGAATTTACCTAAAAGATTTATATATAATTAAAGTGATCAATGCAAAGCTGCTTGGCTGAAGTGCTAGAGGACAGAGCCCTGTCTACTCAGTCTCGCCTTCATTCTAAGTCCCATGAAAGCAGGAACGGCATCTGCCTCTTTCATTAGGAACAGCCTGTGCTTGGCACTTAGCAAACACTCAAGAAACATTTATGAAAGAATAAACAGACTATAAATTAATGGAGAAAAGAATGAAAGTCATTGACACATAGTAAATTATCCAGTCTAGAATTGTTGTTTCAAGCTTTTTGTTATGCCTACTTTCAACAGCAACTTCAAAGTAGATTTAATGAAAAGAATCAGCACAAAAAAATTCAGGAAAAAATCTAAATTAAATTCAACAAGCCTTGTCAAATGACTATATTATAAATTGTAGGGCCCACAAAAATATGTAAGAAAACGTCTCTCTTTTCCAAGAGTTTCCCATTCAGTGAGAAAGACTTACATTCAATTAGTAAGGTCAATAAAAGACTGTGGTAAATGTTACCAAGGAGAAATAAAGGTCTATGGAGGCTCTGAAAAAAAACAAGAAATTCCCACAGGGAAGAATTCGGGGAGACTTCCTGAAGGAGATACAATCTGAGGTGGCCCCTGAAGAATATGTAGAATTTCAAAAGTTGAATCTAAAAAAAGTACATTTCTGGTAAGGAAAAGAAAATGAGTAAATAAAGGAAAACATCAGGCCTCTTGTAGAGAGACAGAGAAATACTAATATACAGGTAAAAGGTAGATATCAAATAGTTTTAAAAGCTATAATTCAACACATAAAACAAGATCCTCTAGGAGTGCAGGGAATAATACACTTCTTTTCACATTAAGGTTAGCATACCTATGTGCTATAATCAAATCAAGTGAATACTTACAAGGTCATTCATATTAGTTTGGCTAGCTGGGTTAATTTCTTCCAAAAATTCCAAGACATAAAATGTGTATCTATCCATAAGATGGACTCCAATTGCAGGATCAGGTTGATGCTATGAAAAGGGGGAAAAAAAGTATTTCTAACAGTATCATTATAACAAAATGTTTTAAATGTAACCAAAATTTCCTTCTAATGTATTAGTCTAAGAAAGAACAGATACATTCATTAAGCATTTAATTGGTTTCAGAAATAGCTGCACATTCCAAAGACACAGTTTACAAATGGGGAAAATGCACATACCGAGAGTGAATCTTCTCCCACTTGACTACTAGCTAGAGCCATTATGTTAGGAGAATAAAATCGCTCATACATGGATGCTCCTTGGCAAGTATCAATAATAAACAGTAGCTCATTGTAGCTGAAAGAAAAATGATAACATCTTTGACAAGGATCATGCTGTAAATCATACACTAATATTTCTACAATACTTTCGTAAGATGTTTAAATCATATCTTAGTCATTTCATTAGCTAAAAGTTTTCAGCAGAATTCCCAACAGAAATTTGACCTCAGAAAAGTTAAAGGTATAAATTTGTCCAAGGAAACCACAGCGAGTCTTACTGTGCCCAAGGTGGCTGCCCCAGCTCTTTTCCCTCTTCCTTGTCTATGCCATATAATTCAGAATCTAAATGAATATTCCATTCAACAAGCACTTATTTGGCACCCATGCTGTCGTAGACATTGAGCTAGGTTCAGAAAAAGAAGTATGACTTAGTAACTATACTCAAAGAGCATAAACTCTAAGTGGAACACAGACAAACATACAACTACATTGGAACGTGATGAGTACTATAAATATATATTGAGTGCCTACAATGTGCCTGATATTATGCTGGAGATACAATAGTCCCTGCCCTCATATAGCCTAGAGTCTAACAAAATCAAAGTGTTGAATGAACACTGAGAAAGGACTAAGGAGAACTGCAAAGAAAAGCAGATCGGAGAAAGGTGATGCCCAATATGGACAATGAAGGATGTTATTTTGTTTTACAGAGAAAAGAAGATGACATTCCAGCAGAGAGAAAAGCACATACTGTAAAAAAGTATAAGTGCTTGGGAACAGATCTGTGTAGCTAGGATTTAAAGTAAATTTGGGAGAATGGAGGGAAATTGGTTTCAAAAAGGTAGAATAGGTTCAATTTGTAAAGGATACCATATGAAGTCTGGATCTTATCCTATAAGTTTGGAGAAACCATGAAAGGTTTTTGTTTTTGTTGTTGTTTTAATGAAAGAATAATATAATCAGGTATCCATTGCACAATAAGCTGGCTAGCTGGCAAAAGTTAAAGTAGAGAGGAGACATATTTTCTGGGAAGTTTTTCTCAGACACTGGGTCTAGGTAAACAGCTAACATGGAACCTAGAAAACAAAGCATTGAATCTTGAACCACACACAGTATCATCGAAGAAAGTGACAGGAGACACAATTAATATGACACATTTGTTCTGTGGCAAAATATGTGGAGGCCCCTATGCATTAGAAACACCCAAAGTTAGGAGAGGTTGTGGAGCAAACAAGAGAGCAAGCTCTAGGACTGAACCATTTGGGCATGAATCCTAGCTGTGTCAAGTTTGGCAAGTTACTACTAGCTGTGTAAAGTTCCGCAAGTTATTTAATCTTTCTGTGCCTCAGTTCACTCACTTGTAAAAAGGGAATAATAATAGTATCTACCCCATAGAGTTGCAAAATTAAATGAAACAATAGATGTAAAATATAGCATGCAGCCCCCAGTATGCATTCTATAACTGTAAGCTATGAATAAGACATAATCAGTGCCTAGTAAAAGCTTCCTCTTCAACACTTCCACACATTGCTTATGCTTTTATTTTAACATTACAGTATTTATTTTGTAGCATCATTGTATACATATTTCTCTTTTCCATTAGATTGTAAACACTTTGAAGGCAGAATAAGCATCATATTCCACTTTCTGCCATAGGAACGGAAGATAGCCTATAAGTGTTTATTGAAAGTAATCAAGTTAAAAGTTTTTTCACTTACAGTCATATGCATGACAGCTTCCAGCTAAAGAGATGCTTAGCAAGGGTTACTAACAATCATCCTTAATGTGAGTTGTTACAAATTTTATGCTAATCATAATTTCAGCGATTTTTTTTTCCATAGAAGAAATATGTCTATCACATTAGGGGCCAAAGAACGAGCTAGAAAGAATAGGTACAAGTTGAAAAATAAACAGATGTTCATAATCTCCATAATAATAGCTAACTTGGTTGGAGGGACACTTATTTCCTCTAAAAAAGATGCTAAATAACAAGAGATGGAATCTTAAAAGGTTAACTATTTCATGTCATAGAATAACTCTCAGTTTTTCTTTTAAAAACAACCCAGTTCAGAGGAAATAACAAATGTAAATTTAAAAGAGTCAAAGAAATTGTCAAAATAAGTTAAAAATCTTAAAAAATAAAAATTACAAACCTACGAACCATGTGAAAATTAGGTATGAATATAGCTTATGAAAAGAAGTAATTTGCTAATTACCGTCTTTTCTGCCACATTTGTTCAAAAGCATCCGCAAGTTCTATGTTGGTAATTTCTTCAGAATCTTGAAATTTTAAGAAACCATTTCCACCATGTCCTTGTATAAAGAGTAAAAAAGATCAATAGATTTTTTAATGCAAACTGCATATATCTAGATATATACATTTACTTCATTCATTACATTTTGACATCACTTGTTATTTTATACTCTAAAATGTATACCATGAAAACAAACAAATTGAATTTTCTACTATGCCAATTAAAAAGAGAATGATAGACTATATAAAATAGCAGATATAATATCTTTAATAGGGTTTCTAATATTCAATTACAGAAACCTATATTTATGCTCTTCCACTGGCTCCATTATTTATCAGAAATGAGTTTCCATTCACAAAAATGTTTCAAATACCAGGCAAACATTTTTGATGAGAAAGAAGCTGAAGACATTAGCTAGTCCCACATTTTTACTACAAGAGGTGGAGCAGAAGATTGTGCTATCTGTATGCAATCTAGAGGCAGGTTGCCTGGATTCAAATGGTAGCTATGCCATGTTAGTTTAGGAAAATAATTTAATATTTCTATGCTTCAGTTTCCTCAGCCATAAAGTGAGAAATGTATCTGCAACACTATCATTAGCTTACTTATACAGTTGCTTTGCACAGGTTTTTAAAAGGTACTTTCAACTGGGCATGAAAGTAGAAAAAAAAAAAAAACTAGTCTCCCCACCTTCCTCTTGGATACATGCAGCCCTGCGGGCTTCCAAGTGGTTAGTTGACTATGCCTTTGTGGGAGAAAAAAGTATCCCTCCCTTCCATTAGAATACAACCCTGTGGTAGGGCAGATCGCTTAGTAAGTGTAAGCACATACTAGATTTCAGTTCCCACTTAACCCCCTGGCCAGATTCTTGGGTGCACTATACAACCCACACAACCACATACAGCAACCTTGAATATCGGCACCTAAGTCAATGCACTGCTGTGAGAATGAAATGAGTTAATAGCCACAATGACTTAGAATACTGCCTGATGTATACTATGCCTCCATAAATATTATTATCATATTATCATAATTATCAACGTTTTTATTCTCTTACAGACCCTGGCAACCTTCTACAAAAGATCAGGTAGTAAATATTTTTGGCTTGTGAGCCATATTGTCTGTAGCACAACTACTGAACTCTGCTGTGGTAGTATGGAAGCAGTCACAGAAACCGTGTAAACCAAATGGATGCAACTGTGTTTCAACAAAACTTCCAAAACAGGCAGCCAGTTCACAGGCCATAGTTTATCAAATCCTATCTTCAACTACTGGAATTTGTTCCAAGCCTGCAGTTATCCTGAAAGAGTTAGGATAACAGAATCAGGAAACAAACAAAAAATAATAATAATAAATCCTTTAGTTTAGTACATCAAATAAAGCTAAGCTACAAAAAACTGCACTTCATCTTGTTTGCCATAAAAGCTTGAAAATTCCTTGTAATTTTCAGATAAAGTAAAATACAATTTTTCCTGGCTTCATTAACTCTATTGAGTTAATTTTTAAAGTTTATAAATTAAGTCTTGAAAGTTATTAATAAATGCAACACGATAGAAAAAAGCCACTAAGTAGGGGTCATTAACTATCTTGACATGTGATATCTAAGAATCATTCTGCACCTGCTTTATCATCAGTTGAATGGAATGCCCTCCAAAAAATTTATAGAACATCTTTTGATTAACATCCATATTTACCGAATACTACTACAAGACAGGCAACTGGTGATAAAAAAAAAAAAGCAAGAAATATATAATCAATAACATCTTGGAATTCAAAATACAGTGAAGGTAACAGATATCCAAACAATAAAGTAATGGTAAGTTAAATGCTATGGAAGAAACTAAAAATTAACATGGGCATGCACAGAGGAAAGTCCAGACCAGCCAAGGAGAAGAGAAATATCTTTAGATAAGAAAAATGTAAGCTGTGTTATTCATACCTATTCTGAAGGAGAAAGCAGAAACTATTAATAATAACACTGGGACAACAGGTGTAAACTACAACTGTCCCAGGTAATTGGAAACATCAGTCACCCTAGACTTAGAAAGGAAGTCATGGAAGGAAGTGACTCCTGAGCTAAAACTAAAACCATATGGAATAATCAAGCAGGCAAAGTGGACTGAAAAGACGTCATAAGCAAATGCAAGAGCTTAAACAAATGTTTGAAGGACAGAACATTCAAGCTTGGAAGAGAATTAGAAAAAGTATTAAGAACTAAGACAAACTAAATAATACAGCTAAATCATTACATATATTATTATGTGTAATACATATGATAACTATATTATATTATGGTACACTTTATCTCCAATATTCCTCAAAGTATAATCAAAAGACTACTGTATCTCATATCTGAGGAGTATATCCACAATGCAATTTCATGAATCCCAGCCCAGATGAAAACTAAGTAAGAATTCTAAAATAAGGCCTAAGTATCTACAGTTGGTAATCTTCATGTACAGCAAAATTTGAGATGGAAAACCATTATAAAGTTTTAAGCAGAAGAGGGACAGATTTGCAATTTCTATTAGACACTTTCACAGGATGATTACCAGGAGAACAAAACTGAAGGATGCTATAGCAGGATACCAAGCAAAAGGTGCTAAGTTTACCAAGTCAATAGTAAAAAAATATAGAGATAAGAAAATCAGGAACAGCACAAAATGTTATACTGTTTTCAGATATCATCTCAAATAGTTCTACATCATGGAAAATATAACTACATGAGAAACCATGTTAACCAAAAATCATTTCACGTGTTTAAATTTCTTTCCATTTGCCTTTCTTTTCAAAGAGTTTCAATATATTCTACTATAAAAACTCGAAATTATGAAATTACCTGTCATATAAATTAGAATATTGCTTCTGTCATCAGAAAGAAGACGTTTTGACCGAGGAGTACTAGGTGGGATCCTCCCAGTTAATACCCGTAAAAAATTCTCCACAGTTACCTAAGGGGGAAAAAAACAAGAAAAATCAGATGAGATAAAACCTGGGAAATCTTGACAAATTATTTTTTACTTTCAAAAATGTTCATTGTTCTTTCTCCATATATTACTCAGCATCAACTGAAAATAAAACACCCAAAAATTATATAACTCAATTAAAATATATTCATTTAAACATATACCTCCAAGTAACTTTGTTACTATTTTTAAAAGTACTGAAAACTAACAAAGAAGGCAGGCCATGGTGGCTCATGCCTATAAACTCAGCACTTTGTGAGGCAGGGCAAGAGGACTGCTTGTGGGCAGGAGTTCAAGATCAGCCTAAGCAACATAGTGAGACCCCATTTCTACGCACACACACAAAAAATGTTTAAAATAGCCAGGTATGGTAACATGCTCCTGTAGTTCTAGTTACTCAGAAGGCTGAGGCAGAAGGCTCATTTGAGCCCAGGAGTTCACCACTGCACTCCAGCCTGGGCAAGAGAGCAAGACTATGTCTCTTAGAAAAAAACAAAAACAAAAACAAGCAAAGTAAAACTACCTTGGAGAAAAATAAGTTCTGAATTTAAAACTTTAAATGCTATGTGAAGTGCTGCCTTTAAAAACTACTAAAAAGCTGCAAAATTATTTATCTGGCTGGGCATGATGGCTCACACCTGTAATTCCAACTTCTCAGGAGGCTGAGGCAGGAGGATCACCTGAGGCCAAGTGTTCAAAAACAGCCTGGACAACCTAGTAAGACCCTCATCTCTGGAAAAATAAAATAAATTAGCCAGGCAAGGTGGTGCACACCTGTAGTCCCTGCTACTCAGGAGGCTGAGGCAGGAGGATCACTTGAGCCCAGGAGTTCAAGGCTACAGTGAGCTATGACATGGCCACTATACTCCTACCTGGGTGACAGAGCAAGACTCCAGCTCTAGCAAAATAAAAAATAAAAATTATTAATCCCTCTGCATAGGCAATTCTGTGGGAAGATACAAAATATAAGAATTTTTAAATAAATTCAACTACATTATTGCAGCTAATCTGTACAACTACTTAGTCAATTACAGATTAACCATGAAATAAAATAGTTCCATGTTCACTACCTGGGTGACAGGCTCAATCATACCCCAAACCTCAGCATCACACAATATACCTTTGTAACAAACCTGCACATATATCCCCTGAATTTAAAATAAAGGTTGAAAAAGAAAAAAAAAAGTTCCATATATATTTCCCCAAAATTACGTATCTTTAGTTTTTGAATGCACTTTGTTGCTCAGATTTTGTTAGTGGTATCTTTAACATGTAAAAAATTCATAACACTTTAAACGAGATTTTCCCAATCTAGAATTTCTATCCCTCTGGGATTCTTTGAAGGCATATTTAAAGTTATAGAGAGTAAAACACTGATTTAAAGCCAACAGCTGAGTCATATATTATGCATATCTACATTTAAAAAGTAGAAAATCTATCCAGTTTCCTTGTTCAACTATTTCCTAGAACATGAGTGTATAAATTGTATGTATACACATTTGTGTGTGTGTAAACTGTTTGATTTACATTTTTCCTGCAAGACAGCAAAATGCTAATTGTTTTAACAGGAATTCTTGTTGGCCAACAAGGAAGGAAAATGTTTGGCCTATATTTTCCTAAAATATGACTAAATAAACAAGTAAAAGGTTAAACATACATATTTAATTCAATGAGCCAACATTTTTGAGTGCCTAACACCAGGCTCTAGGTACTTGCCAGCTATATGATACATGAGACACAGGCCCTCTTAGCTTACAGTCTAGGAGGAGATAGATATGCTTTTAAAATTGCTTCAAAAGTGGTCTAGGAACACATAGGAAATTGTGTCTTACTTTTGGTAGGCTTGGTAAAAGGGGAAGGATTATCTAAGAAGACTTCATAAAAGAAGACTTCAAATATTAAGCGTATTCACAATCTTTTATATTTAAAATGAAGTTTCAAAGGGAGAAAATACAGTATAATACCATTTTTTATATTTACATTTTTATTTCTTATCACATATTCATAAAAAACACTGGAAGTATATTGAAACTATAGTCACTATAGTTTTTCCACAATTAATACAATTACTAAAACTAATAAACTTGGAATTTTAGGTCAAATATGAAAAATACACGTTTACTATAAAATATATTTACTGTAAAAGAAAGTTGACACAGGAAACCTCACTATAATACTCTAACATTGAAGCCAATATAAAGTTTTTCTGTCCTAGATAAAAACATAAAATGTTCATGTTTTAATATTTTACTTATATATCATTGCCTTAATATGAACTTCAGAGAAGTTACATCAAGGCTTCAGTGACAATTAAGTTTAAAGAAAAATAATAAGACAATTTTATTCTGCCATTGTTTTAGAGCTTAAAAGTAACAATGCCATTTTAAAAATGTGGCTAGATTAAAGAATTTACCTCATAACTTCTATAATCCACTTCCACATCATCTCCATACACATTTAGTTCCATATTCTTGTGACTAAACACTGTAGCTGGTTTGGGATTTCTAGGATTACAGGCCATATCATCTGCAAGCATTAGGACAATGTGACTAGGAAAAAAAAATCCAGTAAATATATAATTTAGATAAAAGGAAAAAGTTAAACACAAATTTATTTATATCATGTAGCTATTGTGTTCATTTTTCTCCTCCTTAAAAAAAAATTTTCAACTACATAGTTGAAGGCACTTTAATTATTTTTTTCATATCCTTGTGTACTATATATTTTAAAGTAGAGAAATTAGTGCAATCTGGCATAAAGTTATGAAGGCACTTTAATTATTTTTTTCATATCCTTGTGTGCTATACATTTTAAAGTAGAGAAATTGGCGCAATCTGGCATAAACTTATGAACAGAATTTCAAGTTACAATGTTTTTCCGAACAATGTATACTTTATGCCACATAGCAAAGGGAAGCTAAAGAAACTGTCTTCCTTAAGCATCAAAAATATTTTTTAGTAAAATTTTACATTCTCAAGACTTACAGAGTCCACATTAAACTATGATGTCCCAAAGAATTTAACTTTCAGAATCCCAAATGCTTGAGTATAAAAACATGCAACTGATCAGCAAGTACAATCAGTTTAGCACAAGAGCACACCTCCAAGCCAATCACTCCTCACAAGATCCACAAATCCACTCCATTTCCCTAACACCAGCAACCACCATCTTCTGGCTAGATGCTGGAATAGCTCCCTACCTGGCATCCTGCTTCTACTCTCACCCTCTTTCAGTTCATTCTCCTAATAGCCCCCAGAGTGATCTTCCTTAAATAAGTCAAATTATTAAATGTTCCCACTTAAAAGTTTCCAAGGACTCCCCATTATATCTTCTTTTATTTTTATTTTTTGTTCACCTGCAGTTCCATGCATCCCCATTGCATTTAGAGAGAAACTGCAACTCCTTACATCATCTAAAAGGTTCATATAATCTGGTCTCTGTCTCTCCAACTTCAGCCTCTACCACCCACATTCTCTATGGTACCTCCACACTGGCCTTTCTGTTCTTAGAATATGCGAAGCCTTTCCCACTTAAGTGGCTACTGACCAAATTTAGACTTCACTCCTCCCAGATCTTCATATAATTCCAGCCTTAGCTATGGTACTCTATCTTATTGTGTGTTTTATTTTCTTCAGGACATCTATGAATCTGAAATCCCCATCATCTCCTATCACCACCACCCCCATTAGAATATAAGCTCTCTGAGGGCAGGGGCTATATCTGTCCTGTTCACCACTGTATCACTCATACTACATACTAGGGCCTGACATACAGTATGTACTCAGTAAATAATTTTAAGTGAATGAAATGTTTTAATTTTTGCATATAATTTCTTTAGAAGGAAATAAAATCTCTCTTTGATACTTCTCATCTTCACTCTACCATTAAAACTGGCGAGTAACAATCAGGAAATTCTCCATTCTACCATATCTTGAGTTTCCCAAGCATAAGGGAAAAATTAATGTGGCATACGTAATTAGTTTGGCAGGAGACAGCAAGAAGAAAATGTTCTGCTACATATGTTCCAAATACATTAAAGTTCAAAACTGAAACATTATTTTTCTTGAAAATTGGCTAGATTTCTACTTTGAAAGTGTTCCAACCCTGTCACGTTCAAAGATCAGATCTTCAGCTGTTACTGATTCATTTTCACAGAATAGTGAGTCATTCCTCTTAAAACAGAAAATACATCTTCTCTTTTTTAAAACTTGAGATCATTAATTTACATTAAATAAATATCAATCATATATTCCTTTGTTAAACAAGACTGAATTGACCTCCAAATGTCAATATAAAAATGAATATTTCTGGCCGGGCACAGTGGCTCACGCCTGTAATCCCAGCACTTTGGGAGGCTGAGGTGGGCGGATCACGAGGTCAGGAGATCGAGACCATCCTGGTTAACACAGTGAAACCCTGTCTCTACTAAAAATACAAAAAAATTAGCCGGGCATGGTGGCGGGCGCCTGTAGTCCCAGCTACTCCAGAGGCTGAGGCAGGAGAATGGCATGAACCCAGGAGGCGGAGCTTGCAGTGAGCCGACATCGCGTCACTGCACTCCAGCCTGGGCAACAGAGCAAGACTCCACCTCAAAAAAAAAAAAAAAAAAAAGAATATTTCTTTAGGCTATGTTTTCTGTTTAGGGTTAATTTCACTCTATGAAACTAAATAATTATTCAATAGCTATATAATGTCAATATCAATCAGAAAGAAGTACTAACTTCAACTTAAAATCATAAATGTAATCAACATTTCTCTTAGAGATAATTTTAAGCCTCAATATAAGTACTATGACCTGTTAACATAATCAATATATTATAAAACACTGTACTTGGAATAATACGGAAAAAGAGAAGTTGGGAAACAGAATGGATTTCAAACGTTTTGAAGTCCAACCACATATTCTAATTCACTGTTTCTAAAACTTAAGAAATCTACAGAACTCTTTTCTAGAGAAAAAAATAATTCTCACTTGATCCAAGTGTTAAATTATTTATATAACAGTACTTAAGCATATAAATGCAAACAAACTACGTAGGCTTATAGTTCTTACAAAACTATGAAATCAAGAGAAAATTATAAATTAAATTCTAACAAAACTAGCAAACTAATAATACTCTAAAAACATTAATCTCATTGAAGATGACATTATTTTCCAAAAACTAAATGCCTGCTGCTGTGTTTAACAGAAGAGCTTCAAGTCTGGTTCTACATTTAATTTTTTTTTTTTTTATTTTTTTTATTTTGACATCCTTAATTGTTTAAGCAAACTAAAACGGCCTGATAAGGACTCCATACTTCCATATTTGAGTCCTTGTGGACAAACCACAACCTAACTTAATAGGTAGACAAGATTGAAAACCCAATTTGGGAGTATGCACCTGTAACAATGACTGAGTCTTGGCCAATCCCAGCAGCCATACTTCAACCACCCATATACTGCCAAGTGCTCAAACTGTGTTCAGATAAGTAAAATGCCAACCTGTAACCAATCCAGTTGTTTCTGTATCTCACTTCCAATTTCTGTACCTCACTTCGCTTTTTTTGTCTCTAATCTTCTTCCGCCATGTGGCTGCATTGGAGTCTCTCTGAATCTGCTGTGATTCTGGGGGCTTGCCAATTAGTGAATTGACAGCAACTGACCTGGGTGCAGGATCAAATTTGATCCAGTAATTAACTGGCTTGAATCCAGTTAGAGGCTTCTTACATCTGAATGGGTCAGAAAGAAACTGGTAGTAAGTGGTAATATTGCAGGGGCTATAAAATTTGGCTTTTAAAAATTCGCAGGGGCCAGGGGTGGTGGCTCACACCTGTAATGCCAGCATGTTGGGAGGCGGAGGAGGGCGGATCACGAGGTCAGGAGATTGAGACCATCCTGGCTAACACGGTGAAACCCCGTCTCTACAAAAAATACAAAAAAATTAGCCGGGCGTGATGGCAGGTGCCTGTACTCCCAGCTACTCAGGAGGCTGAGGAAAGAGAATGGCATGAACCTGGGAGGCGGAGATTGCAATGAGCCGAGATCACGCCACTGCACTCCAGCCTGGGCGACAGAGCGAGACTCCGCCTCAGAAAAAAAAAATAATAATAATAAATTTGCAGGGATTTTTGTGTTCTACCTCTTTGTTTCATTTTTCTCGTGCACTTAGGTAGAAAAAGAAATCATTGGCTAAGTTAATCAAGGGAACCCAAGAGCAAAGCCAATATTTTTGGTAAAAATGAGATTCTTAATTTCTGAAGAACTGAGTTCCTTCTGGCTTATACATGCATAAATAAGTGTTAGGCCCCAGAAGCAGTGAAGTCTTACAGAAATGGCGAGATCTTACTAAAGATAACTTACAATAGAACATTCCAAATGAACAACGCAGTGAAATGCATTTAAAACAATGAGGCTCCCAAATTAGTCTCATCTACAGATGCCTACTGATATGCAGAAACTTCTAAAAAGATTTCAATATTTTTATTTAAAGCACACATATTTTACTCTGGCCAGAATGGAAAATATTAGAATTCGGGTCCCCCATACAACTGGTTGGGCAGCAACTTGCAAAATTGAGATAATTTTGCCTGTGGTTCCATTATTTTCCTTTGTGATGCAGTTTGGCCCCCAGAACTATGGTGTGGTAAGCAGGGTCACTGAGGCTACTCAGGGAAGGGGAACCCAGAAACCTGACAAGCCAGCAAAAGGGCAAGAATTTCTTACCAGACTTCTGGCCTCTCTCTGTGCAAACTGGTTAAATGAATGGTAAAAATCACTGTTTAGCTCCTCTGTAAAGTTTTAATTAATGCAAAAAAAGGATTCTGAGGCTATTCTTAAGCTGTAGCGAATTTGGTGTCCTTGTCTTTCTGTATGGTTCTGTTATAAAGAGTACTTTAGGAATATAACATAGGCTTAGGACCCCACAAGCTCACTATTAAAGACGGCCCAGCAAGCTGGTCAATAACAAACGTTGCTGCAGTTCCCTGAACCAAACAAAAAAACTGCCTGAGGTCTCCATCTTGTTTTGTCCTTGGGAGCTTAACTGTGTAACCATGTGGTTGTACTTTCTCTTAGTCTCCGCCTTCCAGGGAAAAGGAATTTTGGGGTTCATGTCATAGCTAGCTCCGAAAATTATCTTGAGCAGTTAAAAGCCTTTGCAAACTCAAAATTGACTGCTCTAGACTTCTAGGAAGAGCAATGGAAGCTATCCAATATAGCTCAGTAGCTAAGGCCTTGCCTTTTTACAATGGTGGCCTGAGTTCAATTCCTGGCTTAGGGAACGAGTCCTTTCTGGTTTGATATCTGTATGACACTTACCATCTGTTGATTCTCTTCCCCTCCATAAACTGTATTACATTTTTCTTTCTCTGAGCGAGAAATATTGGCTGTTTGGCCTGGCTAAAGTGGGGTAGTAAGAAATTTAAAAGGACTTTTATAAAGAAGGCTAGAGTTAAAAGTCAGCTTAATTAAAAGTGGATATTCAAGCTCTAACAGCCTGGGACTCCTTGGGAAAAGCAGAGGAGGCACCACACACCGTGTTTTGGGAAAAACCTCTGTTTTCCTCAAGAAACCTTAGGAATTAAAAGTGGATAGATCCCTCTCAAAATCTAAGACTCTGTTCTGTTTTGTATTGCTTTATCTGATGTTTCTGACTTTGGGGAGTATCGGAAATGACTTTGCATCACAAGACAGCTTTGGTGTGTAATAACCAGGTAGGAAATATACTTTTAGGGATAGCTAATGGCAGTTATGGGGAGATACTCAGCTCTGCACATTTGGATCAGAGAAAGCATGCTCTTGGCCACCTAGAAGTTATGGAAATGTCCCCACCCACCACTAAGAGATAAGACACCCATGGGAGCTTGGCTGATTCCCCCTTTATGGGATCCAGGATCTGATATAAAAATGAGAATGAGACCCTTAATTTCTGAGATCTATTTTTCCTTCCAGCTGTGCCTGCTTATTATATTAATCTGTAGAAACTGCATGTTCCTGGCCCTGTTCCTCCAAGGACTCCACTCTAAAGCCAGTAATCCAATTAAAAACCGTAAAAACTGGCAAATAAAAAATCTTACAACTACTGGATCTTCTTCTGTCTGTCTATCTGTATAGCTATGTATGCGTTCTGTGTGTGATGTTTCTATAAAAGAGCTCTAATTAATTGGCTTGAAGAAGAATAGGAGCTTAAATCAAATATTTGAAAGAAGAAACCATAAAGCTTTTTAGTTCACATAACTTTAGTAATCTTTGGGAAATAAAAAATTTTAAAGATTTTTGGTAAAATAAAGACATTTGTTCTTAATCAGGCAGGTCAGGTATTAGGTTTGCTAAATGCTTTAAGGTCATAAACTGCTTTGACTTTTGAAAATTGTTCAATTTACCTATCTTGGAAATGATAGATTCTAGATAAGGCCTGGGGAAATGTGGAATCAGCCACGTCCTCTAGCTATGCAAAGAAGGTTATAAAGAAAAGAGATTTTATATAAGAAAGGATCCTGTATGGTAAATTCTTGTCCTGAAGTAAAATAACTGGTTGGTTAAAAACAGGGATGCTTAGGACAAGTCAGAAAGTCCAAGCATGACGTAGGTGGTCTGTGTAAGTCATGAAAGGATTCATGAAAGGAAATTTATGCACCAAAGGTAAACATTGCTAAGAGTTACTATTATAACATGTAATTGAGACTACTGAAATAACAGTTTTACATGCAAGGTGTATAAGGAAAGTAAAATTTGTTTTTGGTAAAAAAAAATTATAAGAAAGCATGAGAATGTAAATTTTTGCCTAGTGTAGAGGGTTAACAGATTGTTTTAAATTAGATAAGACAAAGCTAAATGTTGAGCAAGTTGTGGAAGGTTTGTAAAAATTAATTGTAAAAGAGATTCTGTGTGTAAACATATTGGCTACAGTTAAAGGGGTATTATTCAGTTTTTACATAAAGTGAACATTTAAAAAAAAGCACAATAGGTTTTTCTTAGAGCACTGATCTGCTCTTTAACAAAAATTCTAAAGAGTTATAAAAGGTTTGTAAGAATCTCACCTTATGGCCAAACTGATTAAGATTGATAAATTTTTCTATAAAGTTTTATTAAAAATGGGGGTTGACATTAATAGTAGACTTATGAAAGGGTGAAATTTGGCTCTCCCTGAACAAGATTTTCATGTAATATTAAAGGATAATAAAAAATTTTTGTTTGCCTTTTGAATAAACTAGGAAAAAAAGAAGGGAAAGACAAAAGACAGATGGTTTGGAAAGCTAAGTCTCCCCTCTATCAATGAGTAAAAGGTTTTTGCCTTTTTAGAAATTCTTCATCATTTTGGCTAAATGAATGACTATGGTGACCAGTAATTCTATTTCATATCAAGTGTTTAAACCTCTAACATGTTTGATAGGCTTCCTAAAATCAAATTTCAGCTTCAAAATGATCTTTTCTGACCTCTAACTTTGGGATGCTACAGAGGGCCCCTGAAGAATCCAAAAGACAGGTAAACAGGATTATTTGACATGTTATTTGGGAAGCACTGTAAAAATAAAAAATAATGCTTAACCTTCTTTAGGTTATATTTTAGTGTATGTCATCAATATGTTCCAATATTGCATGGGATTTCTAAAATTCTAATATGTCTAAGTAATGCTATCAATCATAATTATGGTTATTATGTTATTATAGACCACAGAAATTGTCCTTGTCAGCTGTGTTTTTAACTATGACTATTTAAAGTCACTTCCAGTTAATTGCTTAATGCTGCTGCAGTTTCTCAAAACTTGACAAGCACACAAAATCCTAGAATATGGTGTCTTTTAGGAGGTTCATGAAAGGATGGAAAGAACCTGAAAAGCACTCTTGAATACAGGTTCCTGATAACATAAGTCAAATTACCTATGATAACCCATCAGTTAGTTATCAGTGCTATATACCTAAATTGGAAAAAACAACTGGCATTCAAGATGACATAAGTCCAATGTCAAGCATGGACTCTTGGAGAACCAGAACAGCCACCTTGTCCTTCCTGAGTCCTTAAAGTTTTTGTTATTAAAAGTTATGCATTCCAAAACATCATGGAAAAGAGAAAATAATTCAAATTAAATATTGGTGTGGTAACTTACAAATTGCTAAAATAGTTTATAACCAATATTTGGTTTGTCAAACCCATATTCATGGGAAAACAATCAAAGCTTCAGCTACATTTGGTTACCTGACGGTAACCAGATGGTTGGGCCACTTAAACATTTTATAAAGGGATTTCATTCAATTGTCATTTTCAATGCATGTTTTCTGGTTGTATAAAAGCTCTCCCATCCAAGTGGGCTGACGTTATAATGTAGACTATTATGCTACAGTGTATTTTCACCAGGTAAAGAAAGCTTTTTATGGTTCACTGAGGACAGTCAATCCCTTCTGTTGGGAATAGGCCCCCAAATCTGCCATAAACTGGCCCCAAAACTGGCCATAAACAAAATCTCTGCAGCATTGTGACATGTCTTGAGATGGCCATGATGCCCACACTGGAAGGTTGTGGGTTTACCAGAATGAGGGCAAGGAACACCAGGCCCACCCAGGGCAGAAAGCTGCTTAAAGGCATTCTTAAACCACAAACAATAGCATGAGCAATCTGTGCCTTAAGGACATGCTCCTGCTGCAGATAACTAGCCAGAGCCCATCCCTTTACTTCGGCCCATCCCTTTGTTTCCTGTAAGGAATACTTTTAGTTAATCTATAATCTATAAAAACAATGCTTATCACTCCTTGCTCTCAATAAATATGTGGGTAAATCTCTGTTCGAGGCTCTCAGCTCTGAAGGCTGTGAGACCCCTGATTTCCCACTCCACACCTCTATATTTCTGTGTGTGTGCCTTTAATTCCTCTAGCGCCGCTGAGTTAGGATCTCCCCGACTGAACTGGTCTCGGCACCCTTCTGTCTAGAACCCAAAGACTGGATCTTCTGAAAACATCAGAGAAACACTGCCCACACCATCCACACTGCAACAAAACTTTGGAACCTTGAACTTTGGGTTCATAATCTCACAACTGGGAAAGATTCCTCCACACTCTTAGAACTGTACACCCATTTGGACCCTTAAGGTAAAGCTAACCAGGAAAGTTTCTCCCCAGAAGAAGATGGCATCTTTTCCCAAGATGACAGCTTTTCCCAAGATCACGAATCAAGACTTCTCTACTATCATGACACTCTTATCTTTGAATGTTTTTTCCTTGTTTATGCCTCTATGAACAATAGAAATAAAAAGGGGGTCTCTTGTGTGCACTTTGGGTATACTTTTATTTATGAAGGATTTTGCAGCCAGTCTTATATACAGATAACCTTATGCCTTGACAGATAAAAAATGAAGGCCCAATGTACATGATAAACTTTAATGGTATATACATTGCCTCATAATCAGTCAGAAACAGACCATTGGTTCATTCCTCTTAACCCACATCACAGGTTAAAGAGAACATTGCCAGGAGGCCTTCATACTTCTAGAAGGGCATCATTTGTTAGGTCCTTTTTCCATGGTTTGGAGTAAAAACGGCAATGATTAGAAGTGTATCCTTAATGATAGGCTCTACAGCAGATTCTACTGTAATATGTATAGTTACACAACAGACTTTAAATTCTCTTATGAAAGGTATGCTAAATAACACAATTGGCTACACAGAAAAGTATCTCTGCAGCTGCTGGCATTTGTGGTCTAGGAGAAATACATCAAACGTAGATTATAGAGATTCAGTTTTAGGGCATTAACGGAGAGACTGCTTAGTTAAGTGAGTAGACTCTTTATCTAGCTCATTCTTTAATCTATTTGATTTTAGGTGATTTGGTTTATGGGGACCCTGGGTAAGGAGCATATTCCAAACTCTTCATATTGTCCTCCTGATAGTCATAATAATAGTCTCCTTGGTGCGCTATATTTTCTCAAAGGTTTTAAATGTTTACAAGTCAGCCATCTCTAAAATGTCAAATGGTCTCTCTTCAACTGGAATGACAAGAGCTGAAAGAAATGTGTGACCATGAGGACACCGTAATCTATGACTGACATGCTGAGACCAGAAACCCAAAATGATGGTAACTGAGAGTGGCACTAATGCCGTAAGTTTTGGTCACACTCTCACCTAAGTGAGAACCTGACTAAAAAGGGGAAATTTTTTAAAAAGTTATGGGTGGCCACTGTTTTGGACTGAGATCATGCGCTAGGCCCCAACAGACCACAAAAAATGGAGCTGCTTGTGCTAAATGGGACAATAAAACTAAGACTTTAAGGAAACACACAAATCCTAGAACAGACCAGGTTTGTTTTCCTCCTGTTAACAAGACGTTCCAACATCAGGAGGTACCCTCTACTCAGTCCTTGGTCCTACCCTTGCAAAACTCACTGTTCTACTGTTTCCCAGTGGGTTTCAAGACCAAATAAGTACATTTATGATAGTGACAGTGACATTAATGATTAAAGTTTTGGTCAATCTCTCAAAATTGAGAAAATAACCAAAAGGGGGGAATTGGTAAAGTGAACTAAATGTGGTCTGAGAAGGACTCTGCTACATTTGAGTCCTTGTGGACAAACTGCAACCTAACTTAATAGGTAGACAACACTGAAAACCTAATTTAGGAGTATGCTCCTGTAACAATAGCTGAGTCTTGACCAATCCCAGGAGCCATACTTCACTCTTATACTGCTGAGTGCTCAAACTGTGTTCAAATAAGGCAAACGCTGAGCTGTAACCAATCCAGTTGTTCCTGTTCCCATTTCCAATTTCTGTACTTCCTTTCCCTTTTTTTTCTCTATAAATATTCTTCCACCACATGGCTGCACTGGAGTCTCTCAGAATCTACTGTGATTCTGGGGGCTGCCTGATTCATGAATCGCTCATTGCTCAATTAAACTCCTTTAAATTTAATTTGGCTGAAGTTTTTCTTTTAATACACTATAAACATAATTTGATGATATAGATAATGTCTGTTCATAAAAGTATGTTGTACACTACGTAATTCATAATTTCCAGGTTCTGTTTACTGTTCAGAACAATCAGATATTATATTTACATAAGCTTTTGCCAATAAACATTCTTTGAATGCCATTTATCATAAGGTCTCATTTGATAACTGAAAGTGTCTTTTTCACTTGAATACCAGGTCAGCATCACAGCAGTTATTTAAATCTGCACTGAATAAGCATCAAGTCAATCACTGCTGAAATCAAGACTCAAAAAAAAAGCTACTCTAAAGACATACTACTGCATTCCTATAAATAACAGTAACAAGTTTTTGTATCTTATTAAAATGATAAAATTCCCAAAATATCCCCAATAGATACAAGAATATGTTGTTTTTATAGTTTGGCAAGCCTATTCTACCATGCGTGATGATTCAACTCACACTTTATTCTTTTCAAGCCCCTGCAAAACCTATTTCACAAAACGCAGCATATGTAATATGACCTTCTCTCAACACAAAGCCAAAAGAAAAAGTGGGCACTGGAATTGTATAGCAAGTGTAGTTACACAGTAGTTATTTATGTAAATAGATTCCACATTTTCAAAATCATGCATTCCTATTAATTAGTTAAAAAAATGGGAGGGCACATACATATACATCTACTTATTTATAAGTCATACATATTTACTACTTTAAGTATATACAATAAATACTAGTGAAGTGTGAACCCCCAAAATATGAGACAGGTCTCAGTCAGTTTAGGAAGTTTATTTTGCCAAAGTTAAGGACACGTGCCCAGGACACAGCCTCAGGAGGTCCTACCAACATGTACCTAAGGTGGTTAGAGCACAAGTTGGTTTTTATATATTTTAGGGAAACATAAGACGTCAATCAACATGTGTAAGATCAACATTGGTTCCGTGGGTCAGGAAAGGCAGGACAACTAGAAGTGGGTGGGGGTTGGGGGGGCTTCCAGGTCATAGGTAGATAAGAGACAAATGGTTGCATTCTTCTGAGTTTCTGATTAGCCTTTCCAAAGGAGGCAATCAGATATAGATTTATCTCAGCAAGCAGAGGGGTGACTTTGAATAGAATGGGAGGCAGGTTTGCCCTAAGCAGTTCCCAGCTTGACTTTTCCCTTTAGCTTAAGTGATTTTGGGGCCCCAAGATTTATTTTCCTTTCACAGAAGCATAATTTCTTTCTTCTTTCCTAGATAAAAACAAAGAAAACTGCTAATATTTTCTTCCCTTACCACTTTTTGGTTACTTCATCTAAACAGAATATCTGGATCATGCCTATATAGATATTTTTAAGATCATCATCAATATAAAAGTGAAATTTTAAAAATTCTCAAAAAAAGTAGTCAGGAAGCCCAATCTGATAAACATATATGAAGGGAAAAATAGCCTAAAATAATTTCCCATTATTATGTTGCCCAAACACTGAAAAACCAGGTAAGCCCTTCATCAGGGCTGCTAGGCCATTCTTTACCTGCCTCCCTGAAATTCCTCTGCAGCCCAATTAGGAACTAGTGACCGGTAGGTAAAAAATATATACATATTTCAAATAGTTGAACAATCTTTCACAGTCCTGGACCATTAGAGTGTGAAATTTCAAAAAACACAACTTTTCGTTTGTAATAAACTGGTATTACCTTAATAAAAAATTTTCACGGAATGAAATTTAAATAAATTGTATTGGTTAAAATGTTTTTAAACTGTTCGCTTAAAAATGTTATACATAATAATATATAATGTTTTCCACAGCCATGCCTAATCACATACTACCTTAGAGCATTGTTTAGCTACTAGAGCTAAGATCTTCAGGCTTATCTTCCAGAAAAGCATCATCCCAAGCTAGAATAGTAACTGAAATTAACACAGCAGGAAATATGAGGGTCACAGGAATCTCTGATGCCCTCTTAAATTTCTGGGTTTCTGCCTCATAGGTGTTGCTTTTCCCCCTGACACAAATTATTAAGGATACTCTGTAGATTACTGGTTCTACAGCAATGTAATTAGGCCAAGCAAATTCAACAAGTCAAGCTAATCAGTAGCTTAATGCCAGGGTAAATTACCTTTTGGTTTTTCTTCCTCCTCCCTTCCCATGTCTTGAGGAATCTTCAAGTTAATAACTCTAGCCACCAATGCACTGTGAAATTCATCGTAATAAATCTGCTAACCACAGATGCTTGACCATCAAGATTTTCTGAATTACTTTCAATTTGCCAAATGTTGAACAATTAGCATTCTTCGATACATGATTCCAGGTATTCTGTACTCATATTATCAGAAATAAAAACTGAAAAAATTGCACTGCAGACAATTACTGACAGACTCATCAGTAAGCAGACATGTTATCACAGAGACAAATTACATGAGGGTAGAGCTAGCTAGCTATAGGCTCATATATTTAAAGTTACATGTGGTTGAATATAACGAAGATAATAGCTAACATTTATTGAGCACTCCTGTGATGGTTACAACTGAGTGTCAACTTGATTAGATTGTGCAAGGGCAGGAAGCATCCAGCAGGGGAGAAAGATGTAGTATTGGAGGCTAGGCCAAGCTAGTCTTTTCACATTATTCTGCCTTCTTTATATTCTAGCCATACTGGCAGCTGCTTAGATGGTGCCCACCCAGATTAAGGGTGGGTCTGCCTTTCCCAGCCTCAAATGTTAATTCAAAAGTTAAACCAAAGGGTTAATCTCCTCTGGAAACACCCTCGCAGACACACCCAGGATCAATCTATCTATCTATCTATCTGTACACACACACACACACACACACATATGTGAGTTTATTAAGTGTTATATATATTTGCATACTATTAGTTCTATCCCTCTAGAGAACCTTGAATAGTATAGATTTTGGTACGAGGAGTGATCCTAGAGGAACAGAATATTAAGGATGGAGTTCTTTCATTGGTTTTGGGGTTTCTGGAGTTGGCTGCTTAATATGATCAGTCCCCAAAATGCTAAGGACTCTATTTCTAATAGTATGGAGAACACTGATAGTCCTTGGCATAAACTATTGTGACAGTTATGCAAAATAAATTCATTTGACACACCTGATTCCCTGCTCATGAGAGACAAGGAGTTTAGTAACTCTATACATAATACCTTTGACCATATCTGGAGAACCAAGGAACATAATGAAGCTGGTTGGTTGCTCCTAAGCTTGGTGGACAAAGTGATAAAAAAATGATGAACTCAGGGATTCTGTCTCCCGGCTTCAGATACTGAGCCTCCCATCTGCTAAGATTGCCCTGACTGAGAGTCTTATCTCCTGTAGAGAAAGAGTTGAAATTGTGGAAAAACAGACACAAGTTCTTATCATGCAAGTGGCTGACCTGTAATGAAAAATGCATGGACAGCCTCGCTAGGCGTCTATTGTTAAACTGAGGGCATTGATTGGAAAAGAATGAGACCCTGCAACTTGGAATGGGAACATATGGAGGACCCAGATGAAGCTGGGGTCACTGAGTTTGTAAACTCTGATGAACCTTTTCTGCCAGAAGAAACAGCTTCCCCATTCCCAGCAGTGGCAACATCCCCTCTCCGACCCATGCTGCCATAAGCCTTTCCACCTTTGTCCGAGGAGAGAAATCCTACGCTGCCTGAGGCAACAGTAACGGCCTCCCCTGAGGCAGTTGTTAGGCAAAATAATGTTGATTCTCCTCAGGAGCCACCTCCAACACCCCTGTTTGCTTTCAGATCTATAACAAGTCCTGGCAGGCCCCTACAGGTGAGGTTGAGAGTGTGACCCATGAGGAGGTGCACTACACCTGAAATGCTTGAGTTTTCTAATTTTTATAAACAGAAATCTGGAGAACAGGCATGGGAATGGATATTAAGGGTGTGGGATAATGGTTGAAGGAACATAGAGTTAGATCAGGCTAAATTTATTGACTTGGGCCCACTAAGTAGGGACTCTGCATTTAATGTTGCAGCTCGCGGAGGGGGAGTTCTAATCGTTTATTTGCTTGATTAGCTGAAATATGGATTAAAAGATGGCCCACTGTGAGAGGTGGAAATGCCTGATCTCCCTTGGTTTAATGTAGAGAAAGGGACCCAAAGGATTAGGGAGATTGGGATAGTGGAGTGGATTAGTCACTTTAGACCTACTCATCCCAGCAGAGAGGATCCAGAAGATATATCCTTGACCAATGCCTTGCGAAATAGATTTCTGAGGGCAGCAACTGCATTTTTGAAGAGCCCTGTTATTGCTCTTCTCTGTATGTCAGATCTGACAGTGGGAACCGCAGTTGCTCAACTACAAAATTTAAATACAGTGGAAATAATGGGATCCCAAGGTGGCAAGGGCCAAGTGGCATCACTCAGCTGTCAAAGGAAAGGTAGGCATAGTTACTCTAATGGACAGCAAAGGCAAAGTGGCAATCAGAATATTCTAACTGGTGTAGAGCTCTGGCACTGGCTAATTAATCATGGTGCTCCTAGAAGTGAAATTGACAGGAAGCCTACTGCATTCCTACTTAATTTAACAAGCAGAAAACTTCGAGGTCAAATGGACAAAAGACTGATTTGAATTATAAAAACAGAGAATCGCGGCCCCTCAATCAATTTGCAGACTTGAGCCAGTTTACAGATCCAGAATCCCTGGGATGAAGGGGAGGTCAGGTCCCCTTGAGGAAGGACCCACTACATAACCAACAGCTTATGCAGTGAATCTTTCTCCCATCCTTCCCACAAGAAAACCTCCAGCCCTTTACCAGAGTAACTGTGCACTGCGGAAAGGGAAATGATCAGACATTTCAGGAACTACTGGACACTGCCTCTGAGCTAACATTGATTCCAAGGGACTCAAAACATCATTGTGGTCCTCCAGTTAAAGTAGGGGCTCATGGAGGACAGGTAATTAATGGGGTTTTAGCTCAGGTCCAACTTACAGTGTGTCCAGTGGATCCCCAGACTCATCTTGTGGTCATTTCCCCAGTGCCAGAATGCAAAATTGGCACAGACATTCTTAACAGCTGGCAGAACCCCCATATTGGCTCCTTGACTGGTAGGGTGAGCACTATTACAGTGGGAAAGACCAAATGGAAGCCATTAGAGCTGCCTCTACCTATAAAAATAGTAAAGCAAAAACAGTATCACATCCTGGAGGGACTGTGGAGATCAGTGCCACCATCAAGGACTTGAAAGATGCAGGGGTGGTGAGTCCTACCACATCCCTGTTCAACTCTCCCACCTGGCCTGGGCAGAAGACAGATGGATCTTGGAGAATGACAGCAGATTATCATAAACTTAACCAAGTGGCAACTCCAATTACAGCTGCTGTTCCAGATGTGGTTTCATTGCTTGAGCAAATTAACACATCTCCTGGTACCTGGTATGTAGCCACTGATTCGGCAAATACCTTTTTCTCCATGCCTGTCTACAAGGCCCACCAGAAGCAACTTGCCTTCAGCTGGCAAGGCCAGCAATATACCTTTACTGTCCTGCCTCAGGGGTATATCAGCTCTCTAGTTTTGTGTCATAATCTTATTCAGAGAGACCTTGATCCTTTTTGCTTCCATAAGATATCACCCTGGTACATTACATTGATGACATTATGCTGATTGGATCCAGTGAGCAAGAACTGGCAAACACACTAGACTTATTGGTGAGACATTTGCATGCCAGAGGATGGGAAATAAATCCAACTAAAATTCAGGGACCTTCTACCTCAGTAAAATTTCTAGGGATCCAGTGGTGTGGGGCCTGTCAAAATATTCCGTCTAAGGTGAAGGATAAGTTGCTGCATTTGGCCCCTCCTACCACCAAGAAAGAGGCACAATGCCCAGTGGGCCTAATTGGATTTTGGAGGCAACACATTCCTCACTGGGGTGTGTTACTCCGGCCCATTTATTGAGTGACCTGAAAGGCTGCCAGTTTTGAGTGGGGTCCAGAACAGGAGAAGGCTCTGCAACAGGTCCAGGCTGCTGTGCAAGCTGCTCTGCCACATGGGCCATATGACACAGCAGATCCAATGGTGCTTGAGGTGTCAGTGGCAAGCAGGGATGCTGTTTGGAGCCTTTGGCAGGCCCTCATAGGTGAACCACAGCGGAGGCCTCTAGGATTTCGGAACAAGGCCCTGCCATCTTCTGCAGATAACTATTCTCCTTTTGAGAGACAGCTCTTGGCCTGTTACTGGGCTTTGGTGGAAACTGAACATTTGACTATGTGTCATCAAGTCACCATGCGACCTGAACCGCCTATCATGAACTGGGTGCTTTCTGACCCATCCAGCCATAAAGTGGGTCATGCACAGCAGCATTCCATCATCAAATGGAAGTGGCATATACGTGATCAGGCTTGACCAGGTCCTGAAGGCACAAGTTTGTTACATGAGGAAGTGGCTCAAATGCCCATGGTCTCCACTCTTGCCACCCTGCCTTCTCTCCCCAAGCCTCCATGGATGGCCTCATGGGGAGTTCCCTATGATCAGCTGATGGAGGAAGAGAAGAGGAGGGCCTGATTCACAGATGGTTCTGCACAATATGCGGGCACCACCTGAAAGTGGACAGCTGCAGCACTACTGCCCGTCTAGGACATCCCTGAAGGACAGCGGTAAAGGGAAATCTCCCCAGTGGGCAGAACTTCGAGCAGTGCACCTGGTTGTGCACTTTGCATGGAAGGAGAAATGGTCCAATGTGTGATTATATACTGATTCATGGGCTGTAGCCAATGATCTGGCTGGATGGTCAGGGACTTGAAAGAAGCATGATTGGAAAATTGGTGACAAAGAAATTTGGGGAAGAGGTATGTGGATGGACCTGAGGGGTCAAAAATGTAAAGATATTTGTATCCCATGTGAGAGCTCAGCAATGGGTGACTTCAGCAGAGGAGGATTTTAACAATCAAGTAGATATGAGGACCCGTTCTGTGGACATCACTCAGCCTGTTTCCCCAGTCACCCCTGTCATCACCCAATGGGCCCATGAACAAAGTGGCTATGGTGGCAGGGATGGAGGTTACACAGGAGTTCAGCAACATGGATTTCCACTCACCAACGCTGACCTGGTTATGGCCACTGCTGAGTGCCCAACTTGCCAGCAGCAGAGACAAACACTGAGCCCTCAATATGGCACCATTCCTCGGCATGATTAGGCAGCTACCTGGTGACAGGTTGATTATATTGAACCTCTTCCATCACGAAAAGGGCAGTGGTTTGTCCCCACTGGAATAAACACTTACTCTGGATATGGGTTTGCCTATCCTGCACACAGTGCTTCTGCCAAGACTACCATCTGTGGCCTCACAAATGCCTTATCCACCGTCATGGTATTTCACACATCATCACCTCTGAACAATGCACTCAGTTTACAGCTAAAGAAGTGCGGCAGTGGGCTCGTGCTCATGGAATTCACTGGTCTTACCATGTTCCCCATCATCCTCAAGCAGGTGGATTGATAGAACAGTGGAATGGCCTTTTGAAGTCACAATTAAAACACCAACTAGGTGGCAGAGTTCTCCCAAAGGCCATGTATGCTCTGAATCAGCATCCAATATATGGTACTGTTTCTCCCATAGCCAGTATTCACAGGTCCAGGAATCAAGGGGTAGATGTGGAAGTGGCACCACTCATCATCACCCCTAGTGATCCACTAGCAAAATTTTTGCTGCCTGTTCCTGCAACATTACACTCTTCTGACCTAGAGGTCTTACCTCCAGCAGGAGGAACACTGACACCAGGAGACATAACAATGATTCCATTAAACTAGAAGTTAAGATTGCCACCTGGACACTTTGGGCTCCTCCTACCTTTAAGTCAACAGGCTAATAAGGGAGTTACAGTGTCAGTTACAGTGACTGACCCAGACTATCAAGATGAAATCAGTCCACTACTCCACAACAGAGGTAAGGAAGAATATGCATGGAATACAGAAGATCCATTAGGGCATTTCTTAGTATTATCACGCCCTGTGATTAAGGTCAATGGGAAACTATAACAGCCCAATCCAGGCAGGAGTACAAATGGCCCAGACCCTTCAGGAATGAAGGTGTGGGTCACCTGTTGCGGGAAGTCAGGGACCCCAAACGGATGGACCAGCTGAAGCCATGGCAGAAGAACGTGGATTGTGAAGATTTTATGGACATTTTATTAGTTCCCCAAATTAATACTTTTATAATTTCTTATGCCTGTCTTTACTGCAATCTCTAAACATAAATTGTAAAGATTTCATGGACACTTATCACTTCCCCAATCAATACCCTTGTGATTTCCTATGTCTGTCTTTACTTTAATCTCTTAATCCTGTCAGCCGAGGAAGATGTACGTCGCCTCAGGACCCTGTACTAATTGCATTAACTGCACAAATTGTACAGCATGTGTGTTTGAGCAATATGAAATGTGGGCATCTTGAAAAAAGAACAGGATAACAGCAATTGTTCAGGGAATAAGAGAGATAACCTTAAACTCTGACCGCCGGTGAGCCGGGCAGAACAGAGCCATATTTCTCTTCTTTCAAAAGCAAATGGGAGAAATATCGCTGAATTCTTTTTCTCAGCATGGAACATCCCTGAGAAAGAGAATATGTGCCTGGAGGTATAGGCTTATAAACAGCCCCCCCAGGTGCGCCTGTCTCTTATGTCGAAACTGCAGAGATGAAATATACTCCAGTCTCCCATAGCACTCCCAGGCTTATTAGGAAGAGGAAATTCCCGCCTAATAAATTTTGGTCAGACCGGTTGATCTCAAAACCCTGTCTCCTGATAAGATGTTATCAATGACAATGGTGCCCGAAACTTCATTAGCAATTTTAATTTCACCTCGGTCCTGTGGTCCTGTGATCTCGCCCTGCCTCCACTTGCCTTGTGATAGTCTATTACCCTGTTAAGTACTTGATGTCTGTCACCCACACCTATTCGCACACTCCCTCCCCTTTTGAAAATCCCTAATAAAAACTTGCTGGTTTTTGTGGCTTGTGGGGCATCACGGATCCTACCAACGTGTGATGTCTCCCCTGGATGCCCAGCTTTAAAATTTCTCTCTTTTGTACTCTGTCCCTTTATTTCTCAAGCCGGCCAATGCTTAGGAAAAATAGAAAAGAACCTATGTGATTATCGGGGCAGGTTCCCCGATAGTCACCCCACTAGGAAAAAAACCAAGACTTGTTAAGGTGCTTGCTGAAGGCAAAAGGAATACAGGATATATAGTAAAAGAAAGTAGTCATCTATACCAGCTATGATCATGTGACCAGCTGCAGAAACAGGAACCGTAATTGTCATGAGTATTTCCTTCCTCTTTTGTTAAAAACATGTTTGTGCATGTATACATTTGTACTTAGAAAATATCTTCAGTTTATTTCCTTTTTCCTTTATCATATGACATAAGATTTATTGACTTCATATCAGCATTTAAGTATTCTTAACTTTATACAACAGTACATTTGGGTTTGGGATTGATGTGTTTCCAGTTGTACAAAGGATAGTTGTATTACGTTAGGCAAAATTATGTTTTTAGGCAAAAGACTTATTATTGTCTTTATTTGAAGATTACATATAATCTCAGATGTGTATGGGTTCAAGTTGACAAGGGATAGACTTGTGATGGTTACTGAGTGTCAACTTGATTGCATTGAAAGATGCAAAGTATTGGTCCTGGGTGTGTCTGTGAGGGTGTTGCCAAAAGAGATTAACATTTGAGTCAGTGGGCTGGGAAAGGCAGACCCACCTTTAACCTGGGTTAGTACCATCTAATCAGCTGCCAGGGTGGCTAGAATATAAAGCAGGCAGAAAAACATGAAAGACTAGACTGGCCTAGGCTCCCAGCTGACATCTTTCTCCCATGTTGGATGCTTTCTGCCCTCAAACATTGGACTCCAAGTTTCAGTTTTGGGACTTGGACTGGTTCTCCTTGCTCCTCAGCTTGCAGACAGCCTATTGTGGGACCTTGTGATTGTGTGAGTTAACAATAAACTCATATATATATATATATATATATATACACACACACACACACACACACACACACAGATATACATATACGTATATGTACATCTGATTAGTTCTGTCCCTCTAGAGAACCCTAATACAACTCGGTATGTCTCAAGTATTGCAGTCTTAAAATAAGCACATTACAAGCATTATCTCATACACTATTTTTATGAGCTATATGTTATTATCATCTCCATTTTACAGGTTATGTGATGGAAGCACACACATGCCCCAGGTCACACAGCTAGCAAGTAGTGGCATTTGAATTCAAACCCAGATTTGTCTGACATGAACGTCTGCTTTTAATAACTTTGCATTATGCTGAAACTAAGAGAACTGCCATTTGAAAGCATTTAATAGCCGGGCATAGTGGCTCATGCCTGTAATCTTGACACTTTGGGAAGCTGAGGTGGGAGGATCGTTTGAGGCCAGGAGTTCAAGACCAGCCTGGGCCACTTGGTGAGACTCCATCTCTACCAAAAAAAACAAAAAACAAAAAAAAATTAGCTGATTGTGATATCGCACGGCTGTAGTCCTAGCTACTCAGGAGGCCGAGGCGGGAGGACTGCCTAAACCCAGGAGATCGAAGTCACAGTGAGCTACGATCATGCCATTGTACTTTAGCCTGTGCAACAGAGCAAGACCTTGTCTCAAAAAAAAGAAAAAGAAAAAGAAAAAAGGATTTAATGATATGTTTTTGTCTTAAGTTGATAATGGACTCTGACGATTAGGTTAGATACATGACCTCATCATTGCTGTTTAATATTTATGGCACATAATTAAAATAAAACAGGCTCTTGAAATTCTAAATCAAACCATCCAGAGACCTGAGTAAAAATTCTCAAAGAACAGCACTAGAGCATATAATTTCACCTGTAAATGTAGTAAGATACAAATGAAAAATCTCAGTGCCTCAATTGTAAAACTAAGATAACAGAACTTCAAAGAGATAAAGAGGCTAATATTCTAGACAGTCTCCAATTAATTCCCCAAAGCCCCTGACTCATTTCTACAGAGACGTATTGGGGCTGCATCCTGCTGCTGGTTCTTAGCCATCAGTTCTTTTCAGCCAACAGGCCTGCCACTTTCACTCTCAACCATGTGTACCAGTAGCCTACACCTTAAATCTTCACTGCTTCACCTCTACCTTCAAATATTCCCCAATGTTAATCAGTCTTCCAACAGCAGGAGAGGGGGCAAACAGCACAGCCACCTCACCGTTCCCTTCCCCATTCCTCTCAGGATGAAAATCAGTACAGCGTTGACAAGTTCTCTATCTCTTTCTTCCTGTTTTCCATTGCTTAACTCCCCACTAATTAGTTTACTAACTTACTAAAGCACACAAACCTCAGGCTTATAATTCAAATCTGTGCATTACATTACCAAAATTACAAGTTACTATCTTTCTGATCATTTTGGATGGCTCACAGAAATAGTCAAAATCAAGAGTGTTGTAGTCATGAATGTCACTGATCTAGCGTAACTTTCTTTTTGCTAAAATGTATAGGACAAAATTTTTTAAAATCTTGATACATTGCATACAGTCTATCATAACAAACTACTATGTGCAATCTTTCACATATTCTCATGTTCAACAGAAATTTTACTTTTGTTATTTTTCCAATAATGATCTGTACTGACTTAGTCAGTCTCCCTAACTAAGCTACTATAATAAAAGTATTTTGGAACCTTGCTTAGCACCAAAAGATTTTAACAGTCTACATCTAACCTCTTTAGAGTGCTGCAAGCAATTTCCTAGGACTTGACCACATCCTGAATTATACATTTTGCCTAAAAAATGTATGCAAACATCACTAATATGCCTTTTATGATACATTTCTAGTGTCAAATGGCAAGAAAATCAAAAGATCTGCTTAGTTTTCTCCAGGCGGAAAGCAAGATAACAAAGATATTCTTTTCATTAAAGAACTCAGATGTCTATTTTTCTTCTGAGCCATCACTTTTATTATTTTCTTAAAAATCTTTTGGCAATGGCCAGGCACAGTGGCTCATGCCTGTAATCCCATTACTTTGGGAGGCCAAGGTGGGCGGATCGCTTGAGCCCAGGAGTTTGAGACCAGCCCAGGCAACATGGCAAAATCCTGTCTCTACAAAAAATACAAAAATTAGCCAGGCATGATGATACCTGAGTAACCTCCCACTCATGCTCAGGCCAAATTCTTAGAAACCATTAATATAAAACTCTGTGGAATATCTTCCTCCAAAGAAATCAAATTCTATTCACAAATGTTAATTTCACTTTTGTCCCAGCTACTCAGGAGGTTGAGGCAGGAGGACTGCTTGTGCCCAGGAGGTCCAGGCTGCAGTGAGCCGAGACCGCGCCACTGCATTCTAGCCTGGGATACAGAGCAGGACCCTGTCTCAAAAAAAAAAAAAAATCTTTTGGCAAGGACTAAATATAGGGACACAACACTAGTCGTGAAGAGTACTTTGCCACTGCTCTGCTCTTCAGTTTGATCATAAAAGCCAACTAAGACAAAAATTAAAGGGAAAAAATATAGAATGAGGACTGTCACAGATGAAATCAAATTAATTAGAAGATATTAACAAATATCAATTAAATGTAATTCAATAATACATACATTTTAAAAGCAATATAATGGTGTTCATTCTCATGAATTTAACTATTACACATTAAATTGTTCAGGCACTTACTTTATCAATATTTTAGATTCCACATTGCAATAAGATTATGGAAAAATAAAATTAAACTTTACGGAATAATGGAAACAAGATTACAGAATTAGCCACCAAACTTCATTTTCAGGGAGTAGAAGAAAAAATTGGTTTAAACCAGCTTTCTACCATATTGAATAATATGGTAGAGATGACCTGTGAACACATATTTTTAGTAGATAACCACATTAAAAATAAAAGAGAAGGCAGAGTTCTGGATAAGAAACTTTTAAAATTTCTTCCACTTCTAACATAGAAGTAGTGATTAAAATTTAGTCACAACATGCTAGAGTTAATGGGTATAGAGTACAGGATGGTGGAAATAAATACAGAATAAGTCTTAAAATACATTTAGGACTAAAATACATTAGTCCTAAAAATAAGCTCTCTAATAAGATCTTTCTTGATTGTCCTTTGCTTCTTTTCTTTAGATATCCTGTATGGTGAAAAGTTGACAGGTTCTGATTAATATAGGTTTTACTTTCTAAAACCATATCTGAATTTCATGATTGGAAGGCTTAGAGATGGATACCACTTTAATTATATAAGTTAACAGACAGATGTAAGGATTTAACATCAGAGCACCTTTTACTGAATTGAGTAACTTCCCACTCATGCTTTGGCCAAATTCTTAGAAACCATTAATATAAAACTCTGTGAAATATCTTTCCTCCAAAGGAAGCAAATTCTTTTCACAAATGTTAATTTATCCTTTTAATTTCTTTTAAAGAGATATAACATAACACAGTAAGAACAGTTTCCATCAGACTGTTAGCTGACAGTGTGGCATGAGAATGTGTGTGTGTGTGTGTGTGTGTGTGTGTGTGTGTGTGTGTGTGTGTGTGTTTCTCCTAAGCTTTGTTCTTTCCGGTGACAACTCAGGTAGGAGGAAATGAGAATTACAATGGCTGAGCAGAATATCCACCTTTGCGTAGAAGTTTCATGCCACACTGGAGTTTGTGCCTTATGTAGCAACTCCATAAATACAGTTTTCAGGGTGTCTAAAAGGAACAGACTCAATTACAAGAATCATTGCACTCTGGAAAGCCCGAAGATATGTCTTTCTCCTCAGGCATTCATCATTTATTCATCCTAGTCCAGTTGTAGTCACCTAATGAATAAGGGAACATTTTTACCATAAGCAACATTGCCTGCCCTTGTCATATTTCCAAGGGAACAAAGTTAGAAAGCGAACACAAGTCAAATTCTTACACAGAAGGAAAGGGCTTTGTTAACCCTTTTCTATATCTTAATATTTATTCTAGTCATTATTTTTAATTGCAAGGAATCACTAAAGCTAGATCAAGAAAGAAGGATATACTATTCTGGACACAGGCCCTGGCAAAGATTTCATGACGCAGATACCAAAAGCAATTGCAACAAAAACAAAAATTGATAAATGGGACCTAATTAAAATAAAGAGCTTCTGCACAGGAAAAGAAACCATCAGCAGAGTAAACAATCTACAGACTGGGAGAAAATGTCTGCAAACTATGCATCTAACAAAGGTCTAATATCCAGAATCTATAAGGAACTTTAAAAAATTAATGAGTAAAAAATAAACAACCTTATTAAAAACTGAGCAAAGGACATGAACAGACACTTCTCAAAAGAAGACAAACAGCCAACAAACATAGGAAAAAATGTTCAGCATCACTAATCATTAGAGAAATGCAACTCAAAACCACAGTAAGATACCATCTCATGCCAGTCAGAATGACTATTATGAAAGTCAAAAAATAACATATGCTGGCAAAGTTGTGGAGAAAAGGGAATGTTTATACACTGCTGGTGGGAATATAAATTGATTCAGCCACTGTGGAAAGCAGTTTGGAGATTTCTCAAAGAACTTAAACTACTATTCAACCTAGCAATCCCACTGGGTACATATTCAAAGGAATATAAGTCATTCTACTTTGCTGTTATATAAGGGATATATAATATCAACCTAGGTGCCCATAAATAGTGGATTGGATAAAGAAAAATGTAGTACATAACACCATGAAATACTACACAGCCATAAAAAAACACACAATTTTGCCCTTTGCAGCAACATGGATGAAACTAGAGGCTATTATCCTAAGTGAATTAATGCAGGAACAGAAAACCAAATGCCACATGTTCTCACTTATAAGTAGGAGCTAAACATTGGGTACACATGGACACAAAGAGGGAAACAACAGACACCAGAACCTATTTGTGGGTGGAGGGCGGGGGGAGGGTGGTGATCAAATAACTACCTATTAGGTACTATGTTTATTATCTGTGTGACAAAACAATTTGTACACCAAACCCTGTGATACACAATTTACTGATATAACAAATCTGCATATGTACCTCCTGAACCTAAAATAAACGTTGAAAAGAAAAAAAAAAAGACTCAGTGGCCAGGTCATCAAGATTCTGGGCACTGAGAAATGGAAAAAGAACAAAACCAACCTGATATTTCGGACGGGGAACCAGGTGGTCAAATGGATGGAGAGAAGTCATGGAACTGAAAAAGCACTGACTACTCCTGCTTAAGTGTGGAGCAGAGGATCACGTGGAAGCAGTGAAAAAGCTCCAAACTCCACCAAGCTCCTGCAGAAGAATAACCTGAATCTGCTCAGAGACCTGGCTGTGCACACTGCCCATAGCAGGAACAACCCAGACTGGTGAGGTGTGGTCATATTACACAGGAAGGAGGGTGATTCAGAGTTCATGAATATCATTGCCAATGAGATTGGGTCAGAGGAGACCCTCCTGTTCTTAACCGTGGGCGATGAGAAAGGTGCTGGACTTTTCTTACTGGCAGGGCGACCTGCAGCTGTGGAGACCTTGGGGCCCAGGGTGGCTGAGGTCCTGGAAGGCAAAGGAGCAGGGAAGAAAGGCTGTTTTCAGGGCAAGACCACCAAGTTGAGCCAGCGGGCGGAGGCACAGGCGCTTCTCCAGGACTACATCAGCACGCAGAGTGCTAAGGAGTGAGAGCTTAGGGTGCTCACTTCCTGTTTCCACAGGAATCTTTTGGTCAATAAAATAGTTTGACTCAGAAAAAAAGAAAAGAATGACTATTAAAATGGCACACAGTTTTACGGAAATTCAAGAATAAGGCCTTACAGAGATTACAACTCAAAAGTAGTTCTAGATATATCAACATTAACAACTGGTGGAACTTCACGGGCTCCAGTATTTTGCCACTAATGTGCTAATGTGACTAGTTATTCTGCAAACATCTGCTTCTTTCTCCTTTCCCTGCTAATAGGCTTATTATTCCTGTGACGTCTGTACACAAGTCATCACTAAAAATGGCTCAACTTACAAACATCTACTTTTTATGACCTTTCATATACATACAGAATATATAGAATCTAGATATTTATATATCTATATATTTAAATTATAAATATATTTTTTTTACTTTTATTTTGCATTCAGGGGGTACATATGCAGGTTTGCTACATGGGTATATTGTGTAATGCTGAGGTTTGGGGTACTAATGATCCTGCTACCCAGGTACTAAGCATAGTATTCAATAGGTAGTTTTTCAGCCTTTGCCATTCCCCCCAACTCTAGAGGTCCCCAGTGTTTATTATTCCCATCTTTATGTGCATGTGTACTCAATGTTTAGCTCTCACACTTATAAGTAAGAACATGTAGTATCTGGTTTTCTGTTCCTGCATTAATTCACTTAGTAAAATGGCCTCCAGCTGTATGCATGTAGCTGCAAAGGACATGATCTTTGTTCTTTTTATGGCTGCATAGTATTCCATGGTGTATATGTACCACATTTTCTTTATCCAGTCCAATGTTGATGGGCATGTAGGTTTATTCTATGTCTTTGCTATTGTAAACAGTGCTGCAATGAAAATATGAGTGCATGTGTCTTTATGGTAGAACAATTTATATTCCTTTGGGTAGGTGCCCAATAATGGGATTGGTGGGTCAAATGGTAGTTTAAGTTCTTTGACAAATCTCCAAACTACTTTCCACCGTAACTGAACTAATTTACATTCCTACCAACAGTGTAAATGTGTCCCCTTTTCTCTGCAGCCTTGCCAACATCTTTTATTTTTTGACTTTTTAAGTCATTCTGACTGGTGTGAGATGGTATCTCACTGTGGTTTTGATTTGCATTTCTCTAGTAATTAGTGATGTTGAGCACCTTTTCATGTTTTTTGGCCATTTGTATGTCTTCTTTTGAGAAGTGTCTGTTTATATCCTTTGCCCAGTTTTTAATGGGGTTATTTGGTTTTTGCTTGTTGAGTTGTTTATGTTCCTTATAGATTCTAGATATTAGACCTTTATCAGATGCACAGTTTGTAAATATTTTCTCCCACTCTGTAGGTTGTCCGTTTACTCTGTTGATAGTTTCTTTTCCTGTGCAAAAGCTCTTTATTTTAATTAGGTACAACCTGTCAACTTTTATTTTTGTTGTAATTGCTTTTGAGGACTTAGCCATGAATTATTTGCCAAGGCCAGCATCCAGAATGGTATTTCCTAAGTTTTCTTCTAGAATTTTTAATTGGAGATCTTACATTTATATCTGTAATCCATCTTGAGTTAATTTTTGTATATGCCTTTTTATGATCTTTCTAATGATAATTAACACTCTCACAGTAATAATAAAACTAGTATTTGGCATCACTAAATTAATGCCAAGTAAGTTAATGCTAAACCAATGCAATCAATGTAATTAGAAAACATGATAGGCTGATTCAGGAGATTATATAATGAAGCAAAGGAGAACAAAGCTGGGAATTACAGCTGGGCCAGCCAACCAAAAATATTCACCCCTTTTAAGTATTGTTTCCCCTCTAAGTATTGTTACAGATGAAAAAACTAAAGCCAAGAGAGATTAATTTTTCCAAGATCAAAAAATGAATAGTGACATTCTCAGGCTATTTCCAGGTTTACTGAAGGCCTGATGATACAGGAAGAAGTAAAACATGTAAACATGAACCTCAGGCACAGCGAAGAATTGTCTTACGTAATAATAGGTAGAACTTCAGGTGACAAAGCAGTTGTTCTACAGACTATTCTGAATTCCTCTGCCCTGTCTGATTTCTTATTCTCTGCAGGCTGTGCCAACTGCTAAACTTCACAATCACCACAGTGAGAAACAAGGGAAGTAGAGAGGCAATGCAGCCACTCATGTTCTCATCACATATATGCTTTGTATTACTTCTTTGTTGGTTTGATAGTAATCTGAGTAAAAGCAACTTAAGTAAAGTCATCATTTTTGCCCATCTCTGAAGCAAGGCTAAACTTTGTGGTCTGGCCTAACTCACTAACAGAACCATGATTTAAACTAAAGTAGTCTGATTCTGGGGCTTATATTCTGAAACACTATTAACTGCCTCCCATCTAAGTTGTCATATTCTTATGTTTACACAATCCTTGACAGCACCTGAATTTTAAACTAGTTTATAATTTATTTTAAAGCAACCATTAAACAAAGTTATTTAACAAAGCCATCACAGGAAACCAAGTTATTGTACATTATGACATAAATATTAGATATAAGACACCAATAGGTTCACCTTATTAGGAATACCAAAGTGAAAATAAAAATAGTTTGCTGAGTTATCCTCAAATGGAAATAAATAGCTCTAAAGAAAGCTTATTAGGAAAAAGCTCTGAAGATAGGCTACTGTAATTTTGGTAAAGTTATTAGATTATTTATTAGTAAATCAAATAAAAATTATCATGCAGACATCAATTTCATAAAGCATATTGGCATTTATCTTTATTTTCAATGAATTGCTTTCATTTATCCTTTTTCTTTATTATTACATTTATTTACACTGATGAATTTGGCAACATAGTATAATATAATCTCAATACCCAATTCTAGTATTAGGTCTGCCACTATGCAGCTGTTAACTGTAAACATCACGTTACCTCTCAATAATACATTTTTCTCATGTATAAAATAAAGAATTTATCTGCACTATTAGTTTTGAGGTCTTTAAAGATTACTTTTATTCCAAATTTTTAAAATATGAAAAGCTTTTGAAGATTAAAAAATGTTTTAAAGGTACAAAGATTTGAAAGGAAGAAAACTCATTGTTTGAAGATTTTATGGCTATCAAAAATAAAAATTTATAGTCAATTATTAGAATTAATAGGAGTTTAGCAAGTTGCTAGAACAATATATAAAAATCAACTGCATACACAGCAACAGAAGTTAGAAAATGTATTTTTGGAAAGGTACCATTTACAATAATAACAAAAAATAAGATAACTTTAAAAAGCTACCAAAGATGTTTATGGAGAAAAATTTAAAAATTATAAAACTTGAATGCTATTAAACCCGTAATTAAATAGATAAACCTTATTCATAAATTGAAAGACTTAATACCAAAAAGAAGCCCCTTCTCTCTAAATTAATCTATAAACTCACTGCAATGCCAATGAGAATCCTAACAGGGATTAAGAACTTGACAAACCAATTCCAAAATTAATATGGAAGAACAAGACCTAAGAATAGGCAAGACCATTCTAAAAAAGAATAAAGCAAAGGAAATCAAGTTAACAGATATAAAGATAGTGACAGTAGTAAAGACATTGTGGTATTGGTGAAGGAATAAGCATCTTTCTCTTCAGTATCAAAATCTTCCTATCTATTTACAAATCAATAAAGAAATTTCCCCTATGCTTCATAAACCCCATTCATGGTCTTGTTAGACTTGCAAATTGGTCCTACATATGATCTAAACATAAGAGCATCAAGGTAGTGGCCAAACTTCTCCTTTTACCTTGTCACTGTTCTCCTCAGAACACATTTCAACTTCCTAACTATTCTAAGTGTTTCTCTATTCAAGATATTATACACTTCTCCACAAGGAACATCATGTAGAGTGGCAGATCAGCTGCCAATATGTGAATAAAATGACAGATTGTTCAGAATACATAAGTATACTTATTCAAACACTATTATTTATATTTTTAGGAAGTATTTTAGAAAAAACTGTTGAGAAGTGATAGGAGACAAGAGAAGAACATTCAAAGGCATGAGTTAAAATTATCTTCACAATAACTATGATTGTACATTGCAAATTATTTACAAAACTTATTGCAGGACTGAAAAATCCTTTTGTTCATAAAAAATGAGACAAAATCACCAAATATGATTATCAATATATTAAAATAACATAAAATAGTAATATAATAAATGTAAAATACATTTAGAAATTTTAATAAATGAATTGTAATGGCATAAAAATAAAATCAGTGACCACCCTAATCAGAGCAATCTATGAAGTTCTACACACAGGGAAACAAAGGAACAAAAGATATTTAGATAAAAAAGAACACAAGATATTCTAGGTTTTCTAGGTTCCACAGCATTTACTTATATCACAGCTATCTTCTCCCCAAGAATTACAACAGTTAATATTCATGTAACATTTACAATTAGAAAATTATTTTAATATACATTATCTCATTTTATTCCTATGACACTATACAGATTGGTATAATTATGTGCACTCATCACTAAAATACCTTATTAAATTCTAGGTGTGCTAAATCACCAAAAACAGAAATGAAAGTAACCATGTAGTAGTTGTCACAACGAATCAACAAATGAAAATACTGAGTTGGAATTAATAAAGTAGTAGTTAAGGCCTGAAGCCTGGATGAAAATTTTGGATTTGTTAGAAAGGCAACAGAGTTACTGCAGGTTCTTAATTGTGGAAGTGAAAAGATGAAAGCAGTGTCTGAGAATTAATTCTAACAGTTATGTGTAGGATGAGTTGGAGGGGGAAAGGGACTAGAAGCAGGGAATAAACAGCTACAAAAGGGTTGAAGTACAGAAGCACGTACCATAGCTACAATGTATATTGAAGTACATGAATACTGAAGAAGCATGAAGTACATGAAGCATGAAATAATAAAGTCTTAGACAAAAGTAAAAATAAAAATATGAAAAAAGTAAGAAAATGATAAAATCAGAGAAGCATTTCTTATATTTATTTAATATTAACTATTTTTGCACACCCCCTAGTCACCACATTCAACATATATACATTTTAGAATTTAATAAGGTATTTAATAAGTATGCATAATTATACTAATATCTATAGACTGTCATAAGAATAAAATGAGACAATGTATATTATATACATTTTAGAATAAGGTATTTAATGAGTGTGCATAACTGTAGTAATATCTATAGATTGTCATAAAAATAAAATCAGACAATGTATATTAAAAGAATTCATTCATTATAAATGTTACACAAATATTAATTGTTTTAATTTCTTGGGGAGAAGACAGCTGTGCTAAAACAGTAATGCTCTGGCCATAAAGTCAGAAGACCTGAATTCAAATTGTGATCCTATTTTTATTAATATTTAATTGACCTTAAGCCAGTCATTTAACCACTCTGAGCAACCATTTTTAGTATGTAAAATGGGAAAAAACAATCTCTCATAAAGGTCTCAAGGAATAAATAAAATAATTCATTATAAAATTCCTAACACAGTCTCTGAATTATGGTGGATAGTGAATGTGTATTACAGGAGAGGGAGGGGAATCCATTTTGGCAGCTGTTATTGAACAGAAAGCCACAAGTATTTTTAAAGAAGCATTTTAAGGAATTACCATACAGTAAGATTGCTAAACAGCTTATTAACGCTCCACTTCAAACAATGTCCTCTTACGTATAAGGCCAAATCCACAGCAGCATAAAGAGCAATAGGCAAAAGCTATATGATCAACATGATTTAAAAAACAACAATAACAAAAATTAGTGACTTTTTCTACTTACAGAAACATTACCAGAATTTACATAACTGACCAAATAGCTCCTACTTCTAATTCTAATATTTATTAACTGGGAAAGAAGTTAAAAGGGACAAAAGACAAAAAGGAAACAAATGCATCCTGAAGGAACTTAAATGGTAATACATAAGGTCAACGGTGACTTGTTTTGGGCAAGACTCTTATGGATTTCTGATAGAAATAAATCAATCGAAGTGCCCTGGTAAGATTGCCCCAGCCATAGATCCCTCAAGAATAAGTTAGAAGACAGTTCACAAAAATCAACTATAGCTGGGCACAATGGCTCACACCTGTAATCCCAGTAGTTTGAGAGGCCAAGGTGGGTGGATCACTTGAGGCCAGGAGTGTGAGACCAGCCTGGCCAACGTGGCGAAACCTTGTCTCTATTAAAAATACAAAAACACACCTGGAATCCCAGCTACTCAGGAGGCTGAGGCACAAGAATCCTTTGAACCTGGGAGGCAGAGGTTGCAGTGAGCCAAGGTTGCTCCACTGCACTCCAGCCTGGGGTACAGAGCAAGGCTCTGTCTCAAATATAAAAAACAAGAAAAAAAAATCTACTATAGCTCAGCACAGTGGCTCAGTGCCTGTAATCCCAGCACTTTGGGAGGCCAAGGTGGGAGGATCACTTGAGCTCAGGAGTTCAAGAACAGCCTGGGCACCATTGTGAGATATCAACTCTACAAAAAAATTAAAAAATTAGCCAGGCATGGTGGTGCACACCTGTAGTTCCAGCTACTTGGGAGGCTAAGGAGGGAAGATCACTTGAGCCCAGGAGCTTGAGGCTGCAGTGAGCCGTGTTTGTGTCACTGTACCCCACCCAGGGCAATGGAGTGAGACAATCAAAAAAAAAAAATACCTGACTAAAAACAACCAGACTATACAGCACTGTTAGCTCAGTGGGGGTTGAGAAACAAGATTAAGAGAATATAAGTAAATGGTATTCATAAAAGTTTCCTTTCTCGTCTAGACTAATGAGGTTCTACTTAGCTATGGGTCTTTAGCACACTATTCATTCACTCATTCACTCTGCAACAACATACCAAAGAATGCACTGTGAGAAATACATAGTATAACATCCAGCCTTGAAGATATAAGATCAACACATGTAACAAAGTGCCAAAAGAGAGGCACAAATACGGTATTTATGCAAGAAAGACCAAGAAAGCTTTAGGGAATTCATGTATTGAATCTGGACATCAGAAAACTAGAGGGGAAGGAGAAAGAAAAGAACTGTAGGTGAGCGACCAGTGCAAGGTAATGAAGGACAATACAGTGACTAGGAAGAAAATGGCTGGAGCATAAGAGACTGAAACTGAAAGATCAGAATGTCAGATTTGGAATCAGACTGCAAAAAGTCTTCAGTACCAGGATAAGTGATTTGAACTTTATTCTAAATACTCTAAAAAGCTTTGAGTAAGAGGAAATAAAGAATAAAAGTTTTAAATTAGGAAGATTAATCTCACATAAGACTGAAATACAGAATAAGAAAAAAAAACAGTGTTAGATGGACTCAGAAAAGCTATTGGATTTTATAGAAACAATGCATCAGACAGGGATCACTACATAAACTCATATCCACCCAACCTGTAGTAGAGCTAAATTGTATTTTTAAATACATTATATAGACATTTTACTCTGCGAACTAAATCTTTTGCACTCAGCCAAAAGAGCGTGACAGAGACAGATTATGTCTCTCAATCTAATACTAAATGCATTTATTCCCTAGAGTAAACAGGAATGGGAGCTATGATTCTACATTCCCTCAGTCAGCCTCAATTCCCATGTGCTTCGCAGAGCATGCAGAACACAATTCTAGTGTTAACGATATGTATATTTTTTCATAAACATGGCTCTAATCATAAGTAAACCACTTTATTCACTGTGCAAACGAAGAAAATAGTAATAGCACTGGAGGAAAAACTAGCTGTGGTAGACTTGATGAAAGACAATACTAAACTGTAATTTATGTGCTATCTGGGAAACTTTCAGGAGTGATTGTGGCTCAATGTTTGCTTCACATACTAACCTTAGAACCTAACCCCTACTTAATGCCTTTTCTTCATCTTAATCATACTAAACATACTGAAGGTAGCTAAACAGGGATTTAGTCCCAAACAATTATTTGAGGGCAGAAAATTCCCTAAAAATAATGAAACATTTTAGGAAGCTAAAACCAGGCAAATAAAAACATAATCTCCATAAGGTTAGAGATTTGTGTGGGTACAAAGTACAAAAACCTCACCTGCATGGAACTTAGATAAGAAACTGGTCATACTCGAGCTACAGAGCACTTATGAGGGTCTTATGAGTGTATCTTTGCATTTTCTCCCAGAACCATAATAACCCTTTTCCCTGAGTCAATATTTTCAAATATTAGAAAATTCTGGCAACCTATTTATTAAAATATCTTTAATATCATACTAACATTTTCTAATGCTGGGGGAAGTCAGGGACCCCGAACAGAGGGACCAGCTGAAGCCACAGCAGAAGGACATAAATTTTGAAGATTTCATGGACATTTATTAGTTACCCAAATTAATACTTTTATAATTTCTTACACCTGTCTTTACTGCAATCTCTGAACATAAATTGTGAAGATTTCATGGACATTTATCACTTCCCCAATCATTACTCTTATAATTTCCTATGCCTGTCTTTAGTTTAATCTCTTAATCCCATCATCTGTGTAAACTGAGGATGTATGTTGCTTCAGGATCCTGTGATGATTGTGCTATCTGCACAAATTGTTTGTAGAGCATGTGTGTTTGAACAATATGAAATCTGGGCATCCAAAAGGAATACAATGGCTGCGATTTTCAGGGAACAAGGGAGATAACCTTGTTATCTCCTGACTAGGGCCTGACTGCCTGAGGGGCCAGACAGAACAGAGTCATATTTTTCTCCTTACAAAAGTGAATAGGAGAAATATTGCTGAATTGTTTTTCTCAGCAAGGAACAGCCCTGAGAAAGAGAATGCATTCCTAGGGAGAGGTCTCTAAAATGGCCGCTCTGGGAATGTCTGTCTTATACAGTTGTAGATAAGGGATGAAATAAGCCCAGTCTCCTGTAGCGCTCCCAGGCCTATTAGGATTAGGAAATTCCTGTCTAGTAAATTTAGGCAGACTGGTTGTCTGCTCTCAAACCCTGCCTCCTGATAAGATGTTATCAATGATAATGCGTGCCCAGTGGGACATGAAACTTCATCATCAATTCTAATTTCACCCTGGTCCTGTGATCTCACTCTGCCCCCATTTGCCATGTGATATTTTATTGCCCTTGAAGCATGTGATCTCTGTGACCCACACCCTATTCGTACACCCCTTCCATTTTGAAATCCATAATAAAAACTTGCTGGTTTTGCGGCTCAGGGGGCATCATAGAACCTGCCGACATGTGATGTCTCCCCCGGACATCCAGCTTTAAAATTTCTCCCTTTTGTACTCTTTCCCTTTATTTCTCAGACCAGCCGACACTTAGGAAAAATAGAAAAGAACCTACGTTGAAATATCAGGGGCTGGTTCCCCTGATATTCTAACACTAGACTAACAAAATTTAGGGGATATAAATATTTTACTTTTAAAATACAAACTGTGTTTGCTTTGCACAACTGATAAAATATTTCCAAATCATACATTTATTTATTTACCCAATACTAGCTGAGCAGAATCTTTTCTATTGATTTCTATTTATTAAATAACAAATGGCTTAAATCACCAACTGTTTAAATCCTTAATTACCCCACTACAAAGACTTCATAAACACAGTTATAGATAAGCAATTATTTGAAACAGAAATAAGCTTTTAAATAACATTCTTCAGAAACCTAAGGACGAACCTACTAAACATAATATACAAAATACATCCTATTGCTATTGTCTATTCCTAAAAACTCCTTCCAAATCTAACTTAAATCATTTAAATATATCTTAATGATTGACTCATAGAAGAAAGATTAATTTACCAAAGAAAAACTATTGCCAAGCCATGCATAGTGATTCTCTAGAAGAGTATATCCAGTATAGACGCAAGAGCCGTTAAAGACCAAAAGCTAACTACATAGGCCTATTTGAGGAAAACCAATTGACAAATGACAAGAATTATATCTATACACTTGATATAACAAATCAACCTCCTTCTCAGACTTAATGTAATTTTAAAATAGTAATATTATCTAGTTGCCATGATTTCCAGATGAAATATGGAAATTATAGTTTTGTCAGTTACTCAGACTGAAATGATCTATTCACAAAGACTGTAATATAACTTTGTTTCCTCAGTCATTCACTGCTTCCTTTCTGTTCCTGCAGCACTTTATGCATAACTCTTATTTGTTTTTACTGGAAGTACTTGAATCCTGAAAGAAGGTACTATTATTACCATGTAACAAATGAGAAACAAGCTTATTATGGTAAAGTGACTTAAAGAAAAATCACCATTAAAGCCAGATTTCAAAGTCATATCTAACTACAAGGCTCTTTCCACACTGACTCACTGGTACTAAATAAATCAAACCTAAATAACTGAATTGACTACAGTTTCTTGCTATAGCTGCTTTGGTAGTAGGAAAAACAAATCTATCATGGACAAAACAATGTAGAAGACATGCTCTGAGTGAAGGTGTGGGGATACTGCCTATTACCTAAACTCACTCCCTACAAGTAGGAAAATTCCCACTTTATGAGTCTTCATATAAAGCAAAGCCCACCTTCCTATATAGAGGCTAACAATGCCATATACTAGCTCTTCCAGTCACCCTGCAGCACAGACATGGGTGCTGAACCTAGACTTTACCAATATAACATTCCCACCAAGACCTCTATAAGAGAGACAGTAAGAAGTTGGGACAGCAAAGTTCGAATTTTGGCAGCAGGAGGCAATAGCAACATTAAGTTTCAAAAGGAAACAAACAGTAGCAGCTATGCAGTAGCTGAGTCTAGGCTTCAGCAATTTGCAGCTCCATTATTGTCACCAGACTGTTTTAGGTCATTTTTTTGCTATGTCTCTTCTAATATCTAGGCTTCCTTGTTCCTTGCTATTAAAGGATACAACTTTCTCACTAATTTGGCAAGGTAATCAATATGCTTTCAATAAATCCCTTTTCCACTTGAATCAATCAGAATTACACTCCATTATCTGCAATTAAAAACCCTGACTGAGCCATTTACTAATTAAATACATTACACTAAATAATTATATTTTATCCAATCTTTTTACCTTAGCATTTGTTCTTTTATATAATTTGTCATTATGGTCTTAAGTAACATCTAATTTATACATGGTAGTATGCTCTAATGACAACAAAAAATCTTCAAATCAGATTTTTTTTTTTACCTTTTTCAAAAGTAACACAAAATACAAACATAATAACAATTATCTAAGGGTTATTTTCACTGAAGTTCAAGGTTAAGCTTTATTAAGGCTTCTTACCTGTCAGGAATACCTAGCCTCTTGACACTTCTATAAACAGAAAGGGTATTTGCAACATGTCGATAATTAAACCAGAATCGGGATGTACACACCTGAAGTATTAAAACAAAAACACAATTTTTATGCATCAAGGCTAACCATGGAGCTGCAGAGTATTTTTCTTTAAGTAGGATACAGAGATCTCTAAGAAACAGTATGCCATAATTCAGGCTTTAAAACAGCAAACACAAAAAATTGTCAGTAAAGGCCAGGCACAGTGGCTCATGCCTGTAATACCAACACTTTGGGAAGCCCAGGCGGGAAGATCACTTGGGTCCAGGAGTTCGAGACCAGCCTGGCCAACATGGCAAAACCCCACCTCTACTAAAAATACAAAAATTACCCAGGTGTGGTGGCGTGCACCTGTAGTTCCAGCTACTTGGGAGGCTGAGGCATGAGAATCGCTTAAACCTGGGAGGTGGAGGTTGCAGGGAGTGGAGATGGCACCACTGCACTCCAGCCTTGGTGACAGAGCAAGACTCTGTCTCAACAAAAAAAGAATTGTCAGTAAAACTAATCGCTCCAAAGAGCAGTCTTTCATAACTAGTATTAGATTTTAAAAAACCATTCAGCTTAAGAGAAAGCATATCTTTGGGAAATTTAATCAAATACTGAACCAACTTAGTTATCACAATTTCTGTGACTCAGTAACATTCCTATTTCTAAAAAATTAAATTCTTTAGAATCAAAGACAATGCCCATAATTTCTTCACAGAATAGAGAAGAAAATTAGCTACATAGGGTTATACAATATTTGTTTCATTCCACATTGCTTCCTTTATTGTGAGAAACGTAGGACACAGGATAAAACATAACATATAAAACAGTTGTAAATGTACATAAGAGAGTGCATTATAAAGAAGCTATTGAACTCAAGAGAAAATTAGAAACAATCCAACCAAGTTTTATAGTTTAAAAAAATTCCTAAGAATTATATTAAAGGTGCTAGGAAAATCTAATTCCATGCCTCAAAAGTTAGTGTTGTTCAGAACCCATTCTAAGGCAGGTAAATATAGATTGGGGTCACTTGGTAATATATCTACCAAGTACAATCCCGGCTTCTATCACATGCCTGTGCCTTTAGTAGGTATAATGACAATTTTGAGAACAGCATAAGTGTTCTTGCCCCTGACAAACAGAAAGGAACTACATGGTTTTTTTAAATTAAGTTTTCAACCTAGAATCCAATCAGGAAAAGACTAAATTTTTGACTATATAAAAATGTAAAATTCCATATATCAAAAATATCATAAAATTCTAGCTGGACACAGTAGCTTACACCTATAATCCTAGCAGTTTGGGAGGCCAAGATGGAAGGATCACTTGAGGTTAGGAGTTAAAGAACGGCCTGGGCAACACAATGAGACCCCCATCTCTACAAAAAAAAAAAATGTAAAATTTAGCAAGGAGTGGTAGTTTGTGGTTGTAGTTCTAGCTACTTGGGAAGCTGACGTGGGAGGATCACTTGAGCCCAGGAGTTCAGGGCTATAGTGAGCTATGATCACACCACTGCACTCCAGCCTGGGAGACAGTGCAAGACCTCATCTCCAAAAACTCCCTTTTTAATTTTAAAAAATAAAATATAATTTATTAAAGTTTCACTATACTAATATGTAAAATATTGGACAAAAAAAAGAAAACTGTAGTTGTAATACAATGCTCAGTAATGTTTCTTTTTCATCTTTTATTTTTTACCAGGTTACTGAAATTGAAGAGAGGTTTGGTTAGAGGTTTCCCAGAGCAAGGAAGGCTTTCATATGTGTGTCAGTATAAGCTAACAGTATTTTAGTTCCAAAAGATAAGCCCTTTGCAATTGGTGGTCTGCACATAGGCAGTTATTGCCTCTTGAACATGGAGGGGCTCCTAGTTTCCTGTAGAAAAAGTTTATCCTGTCAAATTGGTAGATGATGGCCTGGCTCCCAATAGTTCTCCTTACTTTTAAGTAGGCATTGAAATCCTCTCTCCTTATCTTTAGCAGTCTTTTCTCAGTAACTTCAGAAAAATTTCTTGTGAAGGGTAGCATATATAAGAGGTTTTTTTCTTGAAGAACAAGAAAATGAGCCATGAACCCATGTTACACTGTCCTATTTAATCACAATGCTATTACATTTAAAACAAACAAGTATAGAACCTGTAATCACCCTATTTACTTATAGGAACCTATAGATAATTCATTATCTATATTTTTATCAAATGTGTTTGTCAAATGATTCTCAATAAATTTACAAAGCCTCAAACTTCATTTGGCGTCAGTAAGTTAATTATAGTCTTGCATGTTTATTCTGCACTTTAAGCTGAATTCCTCTATCCATCTCCTTTACATTCCCACTATATTCTTACCATTTATAATCCCCAGTTTTCTTCCTTTTCCAACATGCATTACTGGCTTTGAGATGCTGTACATTCTCTGCTCCCTTTTTCACAAAATCAGCTTCCTTTCCTGCCTCTTTGAACCTATTCTCTATTTCCCCATTGTTTCTTCCAGTCCAATCCTTGTACATGTTTTTTCATTAAGTCAAACATTATATTTTCTAACCATATAAATGCCATTAAATGAAACTCCAGTAATGAAACTATTATCCAAATATTTTCCAAGCACAGGAAAAACAAATTTGATTATGTGAATTCTGTTTGAGGAATTAAAACTATAAATTTCTGAATCCAGAAAAATTAAAGATGGTAATTCACACTAAGGTTGGGCAAAAGGCAGAAGAAAAAAAAAAAGGCCAATAAGCAGGCCTTACTAAAAATCAAAACAATGCAAATTAAAACAAAATGTAATGTGTTGACCAGCAGTCAAAAAGTTAAGATAAAAATTAAGAATACATAGCTGACTTGAATTTAGAAAAAGAGCTACAGTCTTTCTGGAGGCAATCATGCTCCATGACTTCACATTCTTACACTTAGGAATTTATCCTAAAGAGAAAATCAGTCAGGTCACAGAGTTATGTGTATAAGAATGGTCAACACAGCCCTGTTTACAATAACAAAAAATTTAGATTCTAAATGCCCATAAACTGGAGGTTACAGTACATTCACAAAACGGAAGAAAATACAGCTTTTGGAAAAGATTATATATCTCCATACCTACTGGCAGGGAAAGATCCCTAAGATAATACTAAAGGGTTGCAAAATAGCAGGTATAATATGATCCCAATTATATAAAATCATATATCTATATATCTTTATGCTTATATATGAAGAGGGAAAGCGCTTGAACAATGCTCACCAAAATATTAACTCTGGGATGTGGGACTTGAAGCCATTTTCCCTGTCTTCTTTAATTGAGGTGAAATTCACAAAACAAAATTAGTCTGCCTTCTTTAAACTTTTCTGTATAACTTGAACTTCTACAGTGGTCATTTATTATTTTTATAAGCAGAAAAAACAACTGAAAAAATTTTAAAAGGTGTAAGTAGAAAGTATCTATCAACTAATACTATAAATAACAGATGCAATTAGTAGTTTCCAGCATTAAAATATTTCTACCTCTTATAAAATGTTTCCTTTAACAATAGCATTCCTAATTTATTCTTACATTTATTTTCAGATCACCACTTGACAGATATTCTGAGGACAAAGAATATTACTAGATTATTATAGTTGATGTGGTCAATTTAAAATATAGCCAAATCAAAATAAAGAATTTCTGATATAAAATGTAAAAAAATAAATTGTATTTTCAAAAATTTGATTCACACAAATTTCTCAGATACATATCTAATGTGAACAGCAAGGTATACTTTTACAGTATACTTACCAGAACAGCCCAGTTGTTTGTATGGCCACTTCTAAAGAATTGTTCTGCTTGATCCTAAATAAAGCAAAACAAATAGAAGAAAAAGGCACAATTTCTCAGAATAAAGACTGATAATGGACAGTTGAGACTCGTGTAGTTTTTACAGTTGTAATAACAATCATCTTACGTAAGTTTATGAAGATTCCAGTATTTGTCATTATGGACTACACAAAGAATCAAAAGAGCTTATTGCTTAAGACACTATAAGGACAAAAGTCCTGAACTGGAAATCTGGAGAACTGGGTTTCATTCTTGGCTTAGACACCAATTAAACAGAGTAACCTTGATTAAGATACTTAACCTCCCTGGAGACTCAGTTTCCTCATGTGCAAAATGAAAGCAATGCCAATCCTACATCACAGGGCTCTTTTAGAGAACTATAAGGTATATGTGCAAGAGCTTCTGCTTTAAAATATTATTTAGCATTACTCAAATGAAAGCATACTTACTATATAACTCATAACTTTCTATTTCCCATACCCTGAGAATTATTAAGAAAGTAGAATGTATGTTCAATTAAGAACATACAATCTGCTTGTTCAACATTTAACAAGGCTATTATTTAAAACTGCAACCTCGCCCCACCATTTTTCTTACTATAATTTATTTTTTCTACTGTGTTTATCATCTTCTTACATTATATATATAATTAACTTTTTTATTATGTGTATTAATCGTCTGTCTTTCCCAAAACAATGTAAGCTTCAGTAAGGCAAGGGCTTTCATCAGTTATATTCAATGATGTATTCCAAGTAAGTTTGGCATATAGTGGGTTTTTAATAAATATTTTTTGAATTAATGAATCCATGGTCCAAATGCCTTTACTCTCGGTGAACAAATCAAGAGTCATCTATGGAAAACTGAAACCGCATGGTTGATAGGTTCAGAATATGGTAAGAAGGTATTACGTAAAGGTTGTACTATAAAGTTGTAACTTTCAAAATCTCCTTTTAGGTTGTACTCTGATAATTCCTCTATTAAAGTGATCACTCTCTACAGTGAGAAGGCAAGGTAAAAATGCATATGCCAGGAATTTAACCAAAGATTAATATTTCACTTTTAGTAATGCCATACAGATAATTTTTATCCTCGTGAATTGCTTGTGAGATATAATCTCCCTACATCCTCAACAAAAACAAAATTATCACTCTTTGAACTTCTCACAGACATCTTTTTAATCCTTTAATCATTTAATAGTCATCTCAGTTGATTCTCTAAAATCTCTGCAATTATGTTAACCAATTCTTTAATATTGGTCACAATATTAAAAATTAAACATCAGACAAATGTGCTACAACACCCATAAAGATTGCTGAGGTTTCTTTCTTTCTTTTTTTTTTTTTTCCTGGGAGATATAATTGAAAGAGAGAGGGGCCTGATTGCTTTTAAACATTTTATCTCAAACACAGACAGGTCTTCTTCATATGCTTCTAATTTTCCATTCAGTCCTGTAATTGTGAATGACTTATTTCATGTCTTCATTCTACACATAAGTTAATATGCTTCCTGTTAAAAATTTCATTCAGTATCCATTCTTACTATGTTCTAGGTACTTTATTTGAACTCACCAATATAGCTGGATTGAGCACATCCTCTAGCATTCTGCCAGGGACCACTTCACCAATCTATTAAAGTAAGTCTAAATTATATTTGCCATCTCAAGACACTAAAATTTTCTAACACCATCCTGACACCTAATGAACATGATTTTGATTATATATTAAAATAATAGTGGATATAAGCCATACTGACCTCAGATCAGCTCCCAAACATTAATTACTAGACCTGTCAGAATGTCTAGGTTCGAATCTGGGCTCTATTACTTACTAGGTGTATAAACAGGAAAGTTCTTTAACTTTTCTGTGCCTCCAAATCTCCATCTATAAAACAGTAATAATATTATCTGACTCAGAGAATGTAGGAATAGTGACTGGAACATACTACTAGTCTGAAAAACATTAACAGCTTTAATTTTGAGCTAACAAGAAAATTTCAGGGAGAATAAATTTAAACTTCCACTTGTACACACATCTGTACCTGTCTGCACAAGCACACACACAAGTGTAAAGACCCAAGTATTGTATATGCTGCCTACAAGAAACTCACTTCACCTATAAACACGCATAGACAAAGTGAATGAATGAAAAAGGACATTCCACACAAATGGAAAACAAAAGGGAGCAGGAGTAGCTGTACTTAGATCAGATAAAAGACTTTAAATCAAAAACTATAAAAAAGAGACAAAGGTCACTATACAACGATAAAGGAATCAATTCAGCAAGAGAGCATACAATTATAAGTATGTATGCACCCAACACTGGAGCACCCAGATGTATAAATCAAATGTTATTAGATCTAAAGGGAGAGAAGAGATCACAACACAATACTAGGTGGGGACTTCAACACTCCACTCTCCATTGGACGGATCATCTGGACAGAAAATCAACAAGGAAACATTGAATTTATTTTATTTTTGAGATGGAGTCTCATTCTGTCACCCAGGCTGGAGTGCAGTAGCATGATCTTGCCTCACTGCAACCTCCACCTCCTAGATTCAAGCGATTCTCCTGCCTCAGCCTCCCGAGGAGCTGGGACTACAGGTGTGCATCACCACACCCAGCTAATTTTTGTATTTTTGATAGAGACAGGGTTTCACCATGTTGGCCAGGCTGGTCTCGAACTCCTGACCTCAAGTGATCCACCCGCCTCAGCCTCCCAAAGTGCTGGGATTACAGGCAAACAGAACTAACAGACATTTACAGAACATTTCTTCCAACAATGGCAGATTACACATTCTTCTCGTCAGCACGTGGAACATTCTCCAGGACAGACTGACCACGTGGTAGGCACAAAACAAGCCTCAGTGAATTTGTAAAAACCAAAATTATGTCAAAAATCTCTTCTGACTACAATAGAAAAGAACTAGCAATCAATTAACATGACAAATTTTGGAAAATGTTCAAATATATGGAAATTAAACAACACGCTCCTGAACAACCAATGGGTCAAAGAAGAAATTAATAAGAAAATTAAAAATTTCCTTTAATACATGAAAATAGAAACACAACATAACAAAACCTATGAGATACAGCAAAACAGTACTAAAAGGTAGGTTTATTGCAATAATCGCCTACATCAAAAAGTACAAAGATTTAACCTAATAACACATCTCAGGGTACTAGAGAAGAACAGACCAAACACAAAATAAGAAAAGAAATAATACAGATCAGAGCAGAAATAAACAAAAGAGAGTTAAAAAATACAAAAAAAGTCAATGAAGCAAAAAGCTGGCTCTTTAAAAAAATAAACAATATCAACAAACCTTTAGCCAAACTAAGAAAAAGAGAAGACCCAAATAAATATATTCAGAAACAAAAAAGGAGATATTACAAATGGATCACTGAAGTACAAAGAATCACTAGAGACTATTATAAACAACTATACACAAATACACTGGAAAATCTAGAAGAAATGGATAAATTCCTGAACACATACAAGCTACCATGACTGAATCAGGAAGAAAGAGAAACCTGAATGGACTGAGGCTGAGTAATGCGCTTGAAGCAGTAATAAAAGTCCTTCAATGAAGAAAAGCCCAGAACGGGATGGCTTCACTGCTGAATTCTACCAAACTTTTAAAGAACTAACACCAATTCTTCTCAAACTATCCCAAAAAAATTGAAGAAGGAATTCTTCCCAATTTGTTTTATGAGGCCAGCATTACCCTGATAACAAAACCAGAAAACAAGCATACAACAAAAAAAAGGAAACTACAGGCCAATACCCGTGATGAACATAGATGCAAAAATCTTCAACAAAATACTAGCAAACTGAATCCAACAGCACAACAAAAAGATAATACACCACAATAGAGTAGTGTTAATTGCAAATCAATATACATGATGTATCACATCAACAAAATGAAGGACAAAAAACATATGACTGTCTCAGTAGACACAAAGAGCATTTGATAAAATTCAACATCCCCTCACGATAAAAACTCTCAACAAATTGGGTATAGAAGGAACACACCTAAACACAAAAAGGCCATCTATGAAAACCCACATCCAACATCATATTGAACAGGGAAAAGTTGAAATCTTTCCCTTTAAGAACTAGAACAAGACAAGGATACCCACTCTCACCACTCTTATCAACATACCACTGGAAGTTCTAGCCAGAGCAATTAATCAAGAGAAAGAAATAAAAGGCATCCCAACTGAAAAGGAGGAAGTCAAACTGTCCTTGTTCACAAACAACATGATCTTATATTTAGAAAAACCTAAACACTCCACAAAAAAAACTCTTAGAACTGATAAGACTAATTCAGTAAAGTTGCAAGACTCAAAAATCAATAGACAAAAATCAATGGCGTTTCTATATACCAATAATGAACTAGTTGAAGAAAAATCAGGAATGCAATCCCACTTACAATAACTACAGAAAAATTAAACACCTAGGAATAAATTTAACCAAGAAGTGAAAAATCTCTACAATGAAAACTACAAAATATTGATGGAAAATGAAGAGAACACAAAAAGATGAAAATGCTTCCATGCATTGAATTGGAAGAATAAATACTGTATTGTTAAAATGACCACATCACCTAAAGTGATCTACAGTTCAATGCAATCTCTATCAAAATACCAATGATATTCTTCACAGAAATAGAAAAGCAATCCTGAAATATTTGCAAACTATTCATCCAATAAGGGATTAACATCCAAAATATACAAGGACTCAAACTTATGCTAACAGCAAAAAAAAAACAAATAATCTAATTAAAAATGAGCAAAGGATCTGAATAGATATTTCTCAAAAGACATACAAATGGCCCACAAGTATATGAAAAAATGCTCAATATCACTAATCACCAAGGATATGCAAACCAAAACCACAATGAGATATCATCTTAGTGCCTATTATCAAAAAGACAAAAAATAACAAATGCTAGTTAAGATGTAGACAAAAGGGAATTGGGAATTCTTATACACTGCTGGTGGGAATGTAAATTAGTATAGCCACTATAGTGAACAGTAAGGAAGCTCCTCAAAACACTCAAAATAAAACTACCATATGATCCAGCAATTCCACTACTGGGCATATATTCAAAGGAAAGGAAACCAGTAGGCCAAAGAGATATCTACACTCCATATTTATTGCAGCACTATTCACAACAGCCAAGATATAGCATCAACCTGAGTGTCTATCAGTAGATGAACGGATAAAGCAAATGTGTGTGTGTGCGTGCGCACACGTGTATATATAAAATGGAGTATTATTCATCCATAAAAAGAATAAAATCCTTTCATAAACAGGTACGTGGATGAGCCTGGAGGAAATTACATTAAGTGAAATAAGTCAGGCACAGAAATTTAAATTTTTTAATTTCAATATCACCCAGATACGGACATTTTTAAAAACTTGATCTCATAGAAATAGAGTAGAATAGAGGCTGGGAAGAACAGGAAGGTGACGGGGGGAGTACAGAGAGACATTCGTTAACAGATACAAAATTACAGATAGCAGGAATAAGTTCTAGCCTTCTATAGCACTTTAGAGTAACTATAGTAAACAATAATTTATTATATTTTCTCAACTACCTAGAACTCTTTTCTAACATTTTGAATATTATCAACACAAAGAAATGATAAAGTTTTGAGGTGACAGATATGCTGATTACTCTGATTTGATCATTTCATATTGAATATGTCTGAAAATATCACACTATATACCCCATAAATATGTACAATTATTGTGCCAATTAAAATATATATATTACAAAAAGAGAGGCATCGCTTAAAGAGAATACAACATTGGTCAGAGAGTAAAGTATCTATTTCTGGAGATTTGTGAAATATCATTAACAGATTTTAGAGTGTACATGTAACCCTCAAGAATATCAATTTTCATTAGAATATCATTTGCTGTAGTAATACAAGTTAAATCTTACGTTAACTACCAATAGAGATGGAAAAAACTGATCTCTGAAATTACTATGGCTAGGATAAAATACCCTTAATTTAGCAAGGCAATAACATAGTATTTCACATTAAATGAAACTGTAATGGGTTGTCTATTGTTAAGCATTGTTTCTGATAAATTATTGACATGATAAATATAGAATAATAACCTGAACAAAAAGTGTGTGTGTGGCATGTGTGTGTGTGTGGGGGTGTGTGTGTGTGTATTTTTCCCCCTCCAAACTCAACAGCTGCCTGGATGTTAAAGAAAGCAATGTGCTACAGTGGTTAAGCATTGATTTGGGAATTCAAAGACCTAAGCTAAAATGCAGGTCCTATCTCGCAACTGGCTGTGAAATTGCGGTAAGTCATTTAGCTCTTTAGACTTGACTATCCTCATGTCTCTAATGTGCCTTCCACCTCCAAAGTTCTTACTTCTTTCAGACCTTAGTGAAAAAATTTAGATGGCAAAACTTTTTTGTGGTTGTCTAGACAATACAGTCATTATAAAGTTATTCATTCTACATACAGTAAATGCAGCACCTATTATGTGCCAGATACCATTGATATGTAGTGATACAAAAATCACTAAAAAGCATGCTGCTTTCTCTCAAGAATCCAGAGTTCAATAAAGAGGAGCATGCAAACACATTACACTATAATTATTACATTCATTAATTCATCACACTTATTGGGCAACATGCCAGTCACTGCCCTGAGTGCTCCAAATACAATGCTGGGCAAAAATAGCCATAGTACTGCCTTCAAATAGGTTACTATCTAATTGGATAGATATACATTTAACAGATAAGGAAAGACACACAATATAATAAGAGTACAACAGAGGGACCTGACCTGGTCAGGAAAGTTTTCCTAAAGAAGTGACTGTTGGGTTAAAATCCAAAAGATGAAGAAAAGAGGAAATACAATTCCAGACAGAGGGGAGACAGCTCTAATGTGAGAAAAAGCTTAAAGGTTTTGAGAAACTGAAAGAAAGTTAGCCTAACTAGAAGTTTGAAAGAGAAAGAAAAAATTTGAAGTGTAGTCAGGGCCCAAAAAATATGCAGGGTTTTTGTTTGTGGGTCATGGTGGAGAGTTTAGAGCAACATTAAGGTGATCTTTTGAGCAACATCAAGGTCCCCGGGTGACATGATTGGAACTGCATTTTTAAAAGTTACTCTGGCTTCAATTTGGAGAACAGATTGAAAGGAAAAAACAACGACTCAAGGCAAAACATTTAGGAAACTGTTGCTCCTATCTCTAAGTGAGATATGATGGAATAACAGTACAAAGCATACACGGGTTATAGTAAATGAGTGCTGTATCAAGTTTACGAATTACAAGAGTAAAGGCAAAGGTAAGAGATAGGGAAATGTTCTACAGAGGTTATGCCTTTACTGTATCTTAGCACATGAACAGAGGAAACACAATGTATAAAATATTGTAATGTGAAAAAGCACAGCAATTATGTAACTACAAAAAACAGTAATAGTATCCAAGATGAAGCAGTCAAAATTAGAATAAAGAAGGGAAACAGAACTTCTATTTACTCATATTTATGTTCTCTAAAAATTATGCTATATAAACATCAAATATATAAATTAACAGTAATTCATAAATATATATGAAGTTCATGCTCAATATCTTTTTTTAACTGATAGGGTGTGTATTCAAAAAGTTTGGAGTCCACTGGTCTAAGCTCAAGGTGCCCAGGTGGTGGGGAGAAGAGGTTCCAATATGGAACACTGGAAAAGTAGGCAAGCACCAGGTCATAACGTTTAGACTTCATTCTGTATGCAATGAATAAATACTTAAAAGATTTCATCAGAAGAATAACCTGATCAGGCTTACATTTCGTGTAGACGAATCTAGCACCAAACTCAGGGAGTATGGAGGCCTATGGAAAACAAGATAAAGTAATCGCAAGAGTCTAGACAAGAAGTGATCACAGCCTTAATTAAGTCAGTGGAACTGGAGAGGTGAGGGCAATTTTAAGAACTCAGATCACAAAATTTAGTGATAATTAGAATATGGGATAAAGAGATTAAGACTCTCAGGTTTCTAGCTTAGGAGCAGCACATCTGGTTGAGAAATGGAGGAGAAAAGGGGTGCTTAGTTTTTCAGTGTCTTTTTAAGAGGAGGTAGGATAAGCAGAAGATAAAACTTTGCACACGGATTTTCAAATGTCTCCTGACTATCCCGGATTCTTAGTCAGCTGGATATGCAGGCCTGAAAAAGATACCAGACATCTAGATTGTAGACCGGGACTGAGGAATCATCAGAGTATGGTGAATAGTAAAAGCATTATAGAGCACCAGAACATCCTGTGTCCACGTTTAAAAATGGGAAGCTGGAGGAGCCCAGGATAAAACTAAGCACCCCTTTTCTCTTCCATTTCTTAACCCAGACGTGTTGCCCCTAAGCCAGAAACTTGAGAGTTTTAATAAACACTTACATTTATCCCATGTTCTAATTATCACTAAATTCTATTATCTGGATTCTTAAAATTGCTCTCATCTCTCCAGTTCCGTCTGACTCCTATCAAAACAGAGGGCTGCAGTTGAGTAGTAGGAAAGCAGTTGCTGCACACTGACATTTCACGAGCCTCTTGCTCGTATTTCACCTAAGAACTGCACACATGTAGGAGCAAAGGATCAGGTCCTCCTCTGTCTCCGAGGGTTTGATTATTTCAATTCATCGTTTTAAAACGCTGAAACAGACCAACACTGTCCTAACCCGTGCCCAGTGACACCCTCTTCAAACCCAGCCTGGGTCAGGGGCTGATTGACTCCAGGAGGCTTCCCTCAGCTGCTGTGTATCGGACATCTGCTGGAGGGCTCACAGCCGGCCTCCCGGCTGTGGTCAAATGAGCCTGACTCCTACCTCGATATGACTAGCGGCCACGCTGCCGAAGGACAAGAGCAACACAGCTGCCAAGACAGTCGCAGCCCGGCTGAGGCTGTCGGTGACGGCCATGTTTACCGGCTTCAGACTTCCCGCACCTGAAGGGGCGGAGGCACTGCCGTAAAGTAGCGCCGCGGGTTTTTGCGACACCATCCGCGCCTCTTCGAGGTGGCCCTCTGGTCCGGCTTTAGAACTCTGCGGTTTTGTGGAGCTCGAGAGTCCGGGACAAAGTAGACGCAGGATATTGACCTTTTTATTTTTAACTGCATTTTCAGTTTGGAGGTTGTAAAATAGGTATAACATTTAAGAAAAAAAATTGAAAGGTGAGCGGAGGAAAAACCCGTAACTCCTTAAACTTTAAAAACTTATTTCTCTGTTCCCTTATTTCTTTATTTTATTTATTTATTTTATTTATTTTATTTTTTTTTTTTTTGCCGAGTGCTGCCAATTCTTTGAAAATATGAAGCTGGATGTGGTGGGAAGAACAAGCGTTTTGGCACAAAAAGATGATTAATTGGATAAACTATAAATGGAAAATGTGGGTGGGCGCTGCAATTTAGAGGCTTGGGGTCTACTACCTGGTGAAAGGATTAACATGGGAAGCTAGTTACGTTTTTGTTTCTTGAGTATCTTCTGTAATTATGGAACTAAAGCCTATCTGGAAGAGACACAGCTCGTGTATGTGTATGGTCCACCATTCTCTTTATTATGAGTTCAGTTTTAATTTATGCATTTCATCTAGTATGACATAAACGTTTCCACGCTGCTTCCTCACAATTTTAACATTTAATGGTGAGATAAAATTCCATCCATTATTGATGCCTCAGCCAAAGTAATTGTCCCTCTGCTGCACAATGCAAAGTTTTTAAGTTTTACTATGAAAATAATATTGTAAAGAGTATCTTTTGTGTGTTTGGCTTTTTAAATCTGTTGAATTATTTTGTTTGTATAATTTTCCTGAGCTAGGAATTTGGGGTCAAAATATTCCAAAACATTTTAATAACTATAAATGATGTTGCTTTCCAAAATGAACAAGCTTACAGCACTATCAGAATACACAACACCAAACCATACCATTTTTTTTCCTTTAAATTCTTTGGTATGAAATGTTACCCCTAGGTAACTATACTTATAATTCTTTGGTTACTATCAAGATCTGATGTCTTTCTTGTGTTTCTAAACTATCTCTGTGTCCTCTGATGTAAATTCTTTATTTATGTTTTGCATATGAATTTGAATAATATATTTATAAATAAGTAACATTAGCCTTTGCCATATTTTATGCTATTGCTTTTCCCATTCTCTTGTCTCTCTTTTCCTTTTATTTGTTTCTTTTGCTATTGCACTTTGTGAGAGGTTTCATGCTATTTAGTCAAATTTAGGTTTTCCATTATGTGAATCCTAGAAAGTAAATACACTGCCAGAATATCTTCCATGTATTCATTAATTCAACAGATATCTGTTGGATGCTGATGATTATGAAACAAAGTAGCAAAGATAAGAAGCCATTTGCTCATTCTGCTCCTTTGCCAGCAATATTTCACAAAGCCCCTGACTCATTGACTGTGAGCAGCCTTGTGGAAGAATGCCTTGAAGACCATAAGCAGGATAGGGAACAGGTTGGCACATCTCTTGCCTGAATCACTGAATTTTTACAAAAGGTAAGTTTGGTGATCCTAGCCCTTGCCTCTTCCTGTACATAAGATAATGTCTGACAAGATTAATGATTATGCCTCAAATTCATGACCAGATGTAACTTCATACCCACACTTTGATGAGACTTTACTTGTATTAACCCATTTTCATACTGCTATGAAGAAATACCCAAGAGTGCATAATTTCTAAAGAAAAAGGCTTAGTGGACTCACAGTTCCACATGGCTGGGGAAGCCTCATAATCATGGTAGAAGATGAAGAAGGAGCAAAGGCACATCTTACATGGCAGCAGGTGAGAGAGCATGTGCAGAGGAACTACCCTTTATAAAACCATCAGAGGCCAGGTGCAGTGGCTCACACCTGTAATCCTAGCACTTTGGGAGGCCGAGGCAGGCAGATCATCTGAGGTCAGGCATTCAAGACCAGCCTGGCCAACATGGCAAAACCCCATGTTTCAAAATTAGCTCAGTGTGGGGGCACATGCCTGTAATACCAGCTACTAGGGAGGCTGAGGCAGGAGAATCGCTTGAACCTGGGAGGCAGAGGTTGCAGTGAGCCAAGATCACGCTACTGTACTCCAGCCTGGGCAACAGAGCCAGACTTTGTCTCAAAAAAAAAAAAGAAATAAAATAAAAATAAATAAATAGATAGATAAATAAAACCATCAGAGCTCGTGAGAACTCACTACCATGACAACATGAGGGTAACTGATCCCATAATTAAATTACTTCCCATCAGGTCCCTCCCTTGACACTTGGGGATTATGGGAGCTACAATTCAAGATGAGATTTGGGTTGGGACACAACCAAACCATATCATTCCACCCCGGCCCCTCCAAAATCTCCTGTCCTCACATTTCAAAAGCAATCATGCCTTACCAGCAGTCCCCCAAAGTCTTAACTCATTTCAGCATTAACTCAAAAGTCTACAGTCCAAAGTCTCATCTGAGACAAGGCAAGTCCCTTCTGCCTATGAGCTTGTAAAATCATAAGCAAGTTAAGTTACTTCCTAAATACAATGGGGGTACAAGCATTGGGTAAATACACCCATTCCAAATGGGAGAAATAGGCCAAAATGAAGGGACTACAGGGCCCATGCAAGTCCAAAATCCAGCAGGGCAGTCAAATCTTAAAGCTCCAAAATGATCTGCTTTGACTCCATGTCTCACATCCAGTTCACGTTGATACAAGAGGTAGGTTGCCATGGTCTTGGGCAGCTCTGCCCCTGTGGCTTTGCAAGATACAGCCTCCTTCCCAGCTGCTTTAACAGGCTGGCATTGAGTGTCTCTGGCTTTCCCAGGCATACGCTGCAAGCTATTGGTGGATCTACCATCCTGGGGTCTGGAGGATGGTGGCCCTCTTCTCACAGCTCCACTAGGCACTGCCCCAGTGGGGACTCTGTGTGGGGGATCCCACCCCACATTTCCCTTCTGCATTGCCCTTCTGCCTTAGCAGAGGTCGTGCATGAGGGCCCTGCCCCTGCAGCACACCTCTCTGCCTGAACATCTGGGTGTTTCCATACATCCTCTGAAATCTAGGCAGGTTTCCCAAACCTCAATTCTTGACTTCCGTGCACCCACAGTCCCAATATCACATGTGAGCAGCCTGAGACTGCACAAAGCAGCAAGGCCCTGGGCCCAGTCCATAAAACCCATTTTTCCTCCTTGGCCTCCTGGCTTGTGATGAGAGGGACTTCCAGGAAGACCTCTTACATGCCCTGGAGACATTTTTCCCATTGTCGTGGTAATTAACATGTGGCTTCTTGTTACTTATGCAAATTTCTGCAGCAGGCTTGAATTTCTCCAAAAAAAAATGGGTTTTTCTTTTCTATCACGTCATCAGGCTGCAAGTTTTCCTTTTATGCTCTGCTTCCTCTTGAACGCTTTGCCACTTAGAAATTTCTTCCCTCAGGTACCCTAAATCATCTCTCTAAAGTTCAAAGTTCCACAGATAACTAGGGCAGGGGCAAAATGCCACCAGTCTCTTTGCTAAAGCATAGCAAGAGTGACCTTTATTCCGTTTCCCAACAAGTTCCTCATCTCCATCTGAGACCACCTCAGCCTGGACTTCTTTGTCCGTATCCCTATTAGCCTTCTGATCAAAGCCATTCAACAAGTCTCTAGGAAGTTCCAAACTTTCCTACATCTTTCTGTCTTCTGAGCCCTCCAAGTCTCTAGGAAGTTCCAGAGTTTCCCACATTTTCCTGTCTTCTTCTGAGCCCTCCAAACTGTTCCAACCTCTGCCTATTACCCTGTTCCAAAGTTGCTTCAACATTTTCCGTTAACCTTATAGCAGAGCCCCACTACCTCAGTACCAATTTACTGTATTAGTCCATTTTCATACTACTGTGAAGAAATAGCCAAGACTGGGTAATTTATAAAGAAAAAGAGGTTCAGTGGACTCACAGTTCCACATGGCTGGGGAGGCCTCACAATCGTGACAGAAGGCAAAGGAGGAGCAAAGGCACATCTTACCTGGCAGCAAGCAAGAGAGCATGTGCGGAGGAACTGCCCTTTATGAAACCATCAGATTTCCTGAGATTTATTCACTATCATGAGACCAGCAGGGGAAAAACTTGCCCCCATGATTAAATTACTTCCCACCGGGTCCTACCATTGACACATGGGGATTATGGGAGCTACAATTCAAGATGAGATTTGAGTGGGGACACAGCCAAACCATATCATTAATGTAATTTCTGAGCACATTTGATGTAACTTCTTAACACATGCAGAGCAACCACCACCTATGTTTAAGCTATGGGGTGAATCAATGCTTTGCAGCAATATAACAAACTCTTTGAAAGATTCTCCCAGGTTGCAGTACTCAGTAGGACTTCTGAATAAAATTAACTTTAATTATTTAAAAGACTGTTTTTTTTTTTCTTTAGTTGACATAACATACCAGGATATTGTAGCTGGAAATACATAGGAGGTTCTTGCTCTCACGAACCTTACATTCCAGTAAGGAAAACAGACAATAAGAAAAATGAATACAATAAATTGTCATGGTGATACAAATAAGGTAAGATGACAGAAACTGAAGGGAGCGGGAGACACTACTTCAGTGAGGTGGTCAGTGAAAACCTCTCTGCAAAGGTGGTGTGAAATCTGAGACCTGAATGACAAGAAAGAACTAGCGATGCAAACATCTGAGGGTGGCACATTTCTAATATTTATTTTTTACTAGTTTTATTTTGTGTTAATTTTACGTTTAACTATCTGGAATATATTTTGGTACAGGAGTCCCCCTTATCCAAGGGGGATATGTATCAAGCCCCCCAGTGGATACCTGAAATCACAGATAGTGCTGAACCCTATATGTACTGTTTTTTCCTACATATATGTATCTATGATAAAGTTTAATTTATAAATTAGGCATAGTAAGATATTTACAAAAATAATAATAAAATTGAACAGTTATAACAATATACTGTATAAATCTTATGTGAATGTGATCTCTCTCTCTCTCAAAATCTGCCATACTTACCTATTGCCAGACCACAGTTGACCATGGCTAACTGAAATCATGGAAAGCAAAACCACAAATAGGGAGGGCTACTGTATGTTCTATAAAATAATATGTGAATTGTCTATTGCTACATAACAAACCACCCAAAACTTTGTGATGTGTCCAAGCCCAAGGATGCAAGGTTTCCAAGCTTCCAGATCCCAAGGATACCAGGAAACAGGATTCCCGGGAGGCCATTGCTATAATGATCTACCACTATTTTTACCAAAACTGGTATTTGTATTAGGCTGTTCTCCCATTGCTGTAAAGAAATACCTGAGACTGGCTAATTTGTAAAGAAAAGAGTTTTAATTGGCTCATGGTTCCATAGGCTGTAGAGGAAGCATGATGCTAGCATCTTCTCAGCTTCTGGGGAAGCCTCAGGAAACTTACAATCATGGTGGAGGGCAAAGTGGGAGCCAGTACGTCACATGGCCAGAGCAGTGAGAGAGGGGGGAGGTGATACACACTTTTTAAATGGCCAGATGTCAGGAGAACTCTCTATCCTGAGGACAGTACCAAGGGAGATAGTGCTAAACCATTCATGAGTAATCCACTCATCCACCCCCATGATCCAATCACCTCCCACAAGGCCCCACCTCCAATATTGGGGATCACAACCCCACATGAGATTTGGGTGGGGACACAGATTCTGTATCAGTGTTGTTATTCAAAAAATTTTGTACATAGTCCTTACCTTTCCCATTTCCTTGTGATATTCCTTTATGAAATTGTTAGAAGAAATAGAATATTTCAGCTGGGTGCAGCCTGTAATCCCAGCACTTTGGGAGGCTGAAGCAGGTGGACCATATGAGACCAGGAGTTCTGAGATCAGCCTGGCCAACATGGCAAAACCCCATCTCTACTAAAAATACAAAAATTAGCTGGGCGTGGTGGTACATGCCTAAAATACCAGCTACTTGGGAGGCTGAGGCACGAGAATTGTTTGAACCTGGGAGACAGAGGTTGCAGTGAGCCAAGATCGCACCACCGCACTCCAACCTGGGCAACAGAGCGAAACTGTCTCAAAAAAAAGAAAAAGGCGGTATTTCTAGGTATTCTGTTCCTTCTACACAACTATTTTGAGGCCAGTGCCATGTTAATTATTGTTGCTTTTAATATGTCCTAATATTTAACCATTAGGGCTAACCATTTTGCTATTTCATTTTTCACAAAATTATTGATTTCACCTGAAAATTTTCTAACCAAATTTTACACAAATTTGTTCAAGTTAAAAGAAATGCTACTTGGATTTTTAGTGGGATTATACAAAATCTATTAAGTTTAATAGAAACTGACATCTTTATATTTACTCTTCTCATCTGAGAACATGGAGATCTATTTATTTGAGAGATTTTAAAAAATTATTTTTGGCCAGGCACAGTGGCTCACGCCTGTAATCCCAGCACTTTGGGAGGCTGAGGTGGGCAGATTGCCTGAAGTCAGGAGTTCAAGACCAGACTGGCCAACATGGTGAAACCCCATCTCTACTAAAAATACAAAAAATTAGCTGGGCGTGGTGGTGTGCACCTGTAGTCCCAGCTACTCAGGATGCTGAGGCAGGAGAATTGCTTGAATCCGGGAGGCGGAGGCTGCAGTGAGCCAAGATTGCGCCACTGCACTCCAGCCTGGCGACAGAATGAGACTCCATCTCAAAAAAAAAATTATTTTCAGTAAAACTTTAAGCCACAGATATCGATGATTAAACTATTTCCTAAGTATTTTTAACATTTGTTAAAACACTTAATGTATTTTTTATTTGGTAGGAAATATATAAAAATTATTATATATGTGTGTAATATCTGTAATATTCATTATATATTCAAATCAGTTATTGCCAATATACAGATCATATTTCATGTCCAACTGTTCTTTCATTATTTTAATAAGAATTATTTTAATGAAAATTATTTAAAAACTTTTGTTCAACAGACTGGACTTTTCTAGTTCTACAATATCTGTCAATTATCTTTTTGTCCCTTTATAGTATTCTTTCTCGATTTCTTTTTCACAGCTTGTTATGGCTCAATATTTATAAAGTTGATAGCAAGTAGCTTTTTTTATTTTGTTTTTGTTTTAAAATTAAGGTTTTAGCAGCTTTTCATTAAGTTTATCATTAGTTATTGCATTAGAATACTCATTATCATGCTAAAGAAGTAGATTTGTATTCCTCTTTATTTGTTTGTTTGTTTGTTTCATTAAACTGCTGATTTTCAAGTGCAGGATAGAGGAAGCTTCCTACCTAAATGAAGGACATGAGCAGTTGTAAACACGATTCAATATTGGAAATAATAATTCCTTTTATCTGTGAGTATATGAGATAGCATTGTTTATAATTTGTATGGTTAGAATTGTTAACCATAGTCTGCATTTAAACTAGAGCTCAATTTAGTTATTCATTAATTTATTATTGAGATATTCATTAAGTGAGTTAATACAATTTGGCAACTAAAACCAAATATGAGTATTTGATTGATCAAAATTACACACACACACACACACACACACACGCATATATATTTCTGGCTTCTCTAATAAAAGTTTTTATAACTGACCCTCACAGTAAGTCATGCCACAAAGCCTATCCATGCTGTTTTTACTGTTGTTCTTCAATCGAATGACAACTTAAGATTGACCCTACAGAATCTAAGATCACAATTAGATCACTCTTTATTTTATTCTTGCCCCCTCCTCTTACCTATATCCCTTCCATATCTTCTTTTTAATTCTCTTTTTCCCTCTGCTTCCTTATGCACCAGGAACACAATTGTGTTACTCATTCACTCAATGAATATTTATTAAGCACTAACTATGTACCAGGTATTGTGCTAGGCACCAGCAATACAGGAGAGAGCAAAAATTGAACAAGTTCCTGGCCTTACAGAGCTCACACACAGTCCAGGGGAGCCAGACGTTAATAATAGAAGCATTTATACAAATGTAAAATTCTAATAGGAGACCATTTAAGAAAAATCAGAGTAAGTTTCTCTGAGGAAATGGACTGAGCTGAAATTAATGAGTTAATGAGGTAGATACGGAGAAGAGGGAAGAGCTTTCAAGGCAGAGGAAACAGCCCTTCCAAAGACGTGTGGCAGAACAGAGCTTGGCTTATTAGAGGAACTTACAGAATTACACTGGTCTTGCAGTTCAGAAAACAAAGGGGAGAGTGCTAAATTGCTAAGGGGAGAGGCTGAATTGCTAAGCAGGTACCACCTCTCTCCACGGACTTGTGGGTCAGGTTAGATTTTGGTCTGTATCCTAAGGGCAAAAGAAAGCATCACAGTGGGAAAGATTATGTTGCTTCCAATGAGGAGAACTGGGAAATGCTTTAGGTACAGCATTTAAAAGGCCACTGCCACAGTCCAGGCAATGGTAGCTTAGACCAGAGTGTTAAGAGTGGAGATGAAAAGTGGAGGGAACAAATAGGGATTTTAGAATTACAACTCAAAGAACATGATGATGGATTATATTTGGGAAGTAAGAGAGAGGACAATTTCAAGGACGACTTTTAAATATCTGGCTTGTACAACTGAATGCATGGCAGTGCCATTTTTTAAAGCATAGGAACCACAGGAAGTGGAGCAGGTTTAGGATTTATATACAAGTGAAGTCTGGTTTAAATATTTATCCAGAGCTATTTGAAAGGAAAACTTACATAAACCTATTATAAATACTTTTGTGACTGCTAAATAAATGTTGTTACAAAATAAAATAAGTGGAAAAGATACATTTAATCAGGATAAGAATATAGACCCTGAGAGAGATTTTACAATATATTTAATACTATATATTGCTATAGGCAAGTCTGTTTGCTACAAAAATCTGTGCCAAAACTATTTTATGGAAGCATTTCATATCTAACAGTCAAAATGTTTTTGGGGGCCGGACATGGTGGCACACACCTATAATCCCAGCACTTTGGAAGGACAAAGCGGGTGGATCACTTGAGGTCAGGAGTTCAAGACCAGCCCGGCCAACATGATGAAACCCCATCTCTACTAAAAATACAAAACTTAGCCAGGCATGGTGGTGGGTGCCTGTAATCCCAGCTACTCGGTAGGCTGAGGCACAAGAATCGCTTGAACCTGGGAGGCAGAAGCTGCAGTGAGCCAAAATCGTGCCACTGCAATCCAGTCTGGGTGACAGAGCAAAACGCCATCTCAAAAAAAAATGGTTTTCAGAGCAAGGTAAAATTCAGTAAAAGGAAATTATATATGTAATAAAATACAAGTAGAAAAAAGTAAGTAAAGCCAAAGGGCTTTCATTCTAGTGTATTTATACCATTTCCTTGTATTTATATGTATTTCCTATCATGATCTTGATATTGCACCACCTTAAATTCCTTTTCAGTTTGGCCTGAAATACTTTTCTTCCCTCCTTCCAGTGAGCCATTTAACAATAGTTTGTTATTCTGCTATAATCCATTTCCATCTCATGACCTTCTCATTAACTTCAGACTAAGCCATAATAACAGTGCTTCAATACAAGAATAGAGCAACTGCCCTTCAAAGTCTCATTTTTTGAAATCCTGTGCTATTATAAAATGCCATAATGACCTGAACATAAAGCCATGTCAAATGCTTTAGCAATGTAAAACTTGCTGTCTCATTAAGAGTATAGTCCTCCATTGTTAAACAAGAAACCACCAGCTCTGTTGGCATAAAGCCAATCAATAGAGAGTTTAGTTCTACATGAGGCTGAGAATTTTCTACAAGTGCAATTAATTTTATTCAGTTGATTTTTATTCAGTTGTACATTGATTTTATTCGTTAAGCATCTTGTGACACTCTGAAATCCCAGGGACATTTAGTAGATATTTTAATCATACCACATATTGTAAAGTATGGGACATCCTGAAAGATCTCTCTTAGGAAGATATTAGAATAATGGAAAGGGTAGGGAGGAATGTGTGTGTTTTATAGAAAATTGCTAGAAATGTACCATGGTAGGCAAAATAATGGCTCCCTGAAGATGTCTATGTCCTAATCCCTAGAACTTCTGAATATGTTACCTTATATGGCAAAAGGGACTTTGCAAATGTATTAAAGTAAGGATATTGGGATAAGGAGATAATAATGAATTATCTGGATAGGCCCAATGTAATCACAGGGGTTCTTTTAACAGGAGGGCAAGGGGGTCAGAGAAGAGAAAGAGATGTGAAGACCAAACCAGTGGTCACAGTGATGAAGGGCCACCAGCAAAGGCATGTCTGTTGCTTCTAGAGGCTGGAAAAGACAAAGAAACTAATTTTTCCCTAGAGTCTACAGAAGGAACACAGCTCTACCAACCCATTTTGGACTTCAGACCTTCAGAGGTGCCAGATAATACATTTGCTTTATTTTAAGCCACTAAATTTGTGGTTACTTATTATGGTAGCAATAGGAAACTAATACAGGTACCTCAGCTGTTAGCCGTGGTTACTCCCTAGAGGTTTGGAAATGAAGATCAGAGTTGAAGAGGACTTTTATTCTCCATTCTTCATGTTATTTGAACTTTTATCACGGATTTATGTTGGTTTTATTATGGATCTATATTGCTTCTTAAATAAAAATAATTAAGAGCAAAAGTAGCTAATATTAAGTGAAAAGATAGTGTAGAAAATTGTATAAAGGGTAATTGTTCAACCATGAAAAAATAGAAAAAAAACAGGAAGGAAACTTACTAAAATGTTATCCAGTTGTTTTTCCTGAGTATTAAGAGTGTGCATGTTCTATTTTCATTTATCCTCTGAGTCACTCAAGTTATTCATTAAGCATCTACTCTGTGTTAAAGAATGTGCTAGGAACTGAGAATGCAGTGGGGAATAAGAGAGACACAATTTCTGCCCTCATGGAACAAGGCAGATTAAACAGATGATCAGACAAATTATTAATTAATTATATTGTAATAAGTTCAATATAGGCAAAATACAGAGTGAAATCACCATGCACTAGGGCAACATAATGTAGTCAGGGAATGCTTTCCTAAGGAATTTCAGCTTGGAATTAAATGAGAATTTTCCAGTCAGAGACAGGAAATAAAATTTTTTACAAAGAGGACATACCCCCTTTTTATCAGGAGAAAAATGAACATTTTAAATTTTTTTTAAAAAGAAATAACTAACATTTCTCTATCCTTTTATATCTGGTAACAGCAGCTGCTCAGTGCTGGAAATGGTCTGCTCTTTCTGCTTGATTTAGCCAAATTCAGTTTAATGATCAGACTTTTTTTTCTCTTGTTCGAGCACTTCAGGCAAATGAAATATTTAAGTGAATAAATTGAGGCCACTAGACAAAAAAGTAAAACAATAATGGTTAAATATCTTCCTTATCCAGAGCTCACATTATTAAACTATTAGATCTAATACATTTTGGTTGCCAATCTATCAAAAAAAGCTTGTGATAGGCCCTTAATATTGATTGACCTTGACAGAAATAAGACCCAGTGTCTTTGCCAGTTGAAGTTCTGTTTTTATCCAACCAAAACTAAGAAACACAAATGAAGAAGCAAAGAACAAGAATTATTTTGAAATCGACACAAAATGTATCACTAATCAAATTTTTCTCAAAAGAATTTCATAGATGAAATCTGTATCACTGGGTACTAAAAATTAAGAATTTCAAATTTCTCAACTTTAGAGTCTTCTCTTATAATTTCCAGATGAGTAGTAATTTTCCAGATGATGGTTTGGGATTACTTTCAGCACAAGAGCAGGGAGAATAACATCTCTGTAATGAATAGGCACTAATGATTTCATAGTTAATGATTAACATCTCTGGAAAAAAAACAAAATAAAAATAGAGAGCCTATTAATAAATGTCATGCCACCAAAAATCACTACGTGAAATTATGTTAAATTTTTTTTGTTAAAAATTTTATTTAATTGATCCTTTTTGTTTGTTGTTTGCTTGCTTTCCAGTATACTTATGTGTCTGTAACACTTAGAGCAGTAATGTCCTTTAATGAAAATCAGAATAAATATGACTATGTTTAACAAAAAATGTATCATAATGTAGAATTGACTTATAATGACAATGATGTAATGAGAAGTTATGTACTGTATATGACAGAGATTACCAGGTAAATTGCAAATAGAAGATACTATAAACATACCATTGAGAATGTCATGATAATGGAATGTTTGAAGTTCAGATATTCTTTCTACAAATGCAATAAAATATTTAGAATTTTTAGTTGGTTGAATAGTGTTCCCCCCAAGTTCATGTACTCCCAGAACCTCAGAATGTGAGCAAATTTAGTAATAGAGTCTTTGCAAATATAATCAAGGTAAGGATTAATATAAGATCATACTGAATTATAGTGGTCCCTAAATCCAATATCTGGTGTCCTTAATAAGAGGAGGAAAGGACACAGACATAAACAGGAAAAAAAAAAAGGCCATGTAAAGATGGAGGAAAATATTACAGTGATGCAACTACAACCAGAATGCCAAGGATTGCCAGAAGCCACAAGAAGCAGGAAAGAAGCAAATAAGGATATCTTCCCTAGAGTCTTCAGAGAGACCATAGACCTGAAAACACCTTGATTTCAAACTTGTAGCCTCCAGAACTGTGGGACAATTAATTTCTGTTGTTTTAAGCAATCTAGTTTGCAATAATTTATATTGTAACACTAGGAAACTAATACAGGATTTAATATAGATAGCCATTTTCATAATCACATATTTTTTAGAATTATGTTATCTGCACTCATTCTTCCTCTTTAACCTCTTTTATGGTAGAAAGAGAGATGGACAAAGAGAACAATTTGTTTTGTGATGTTTGTAACAGTTGTATTTGTTCAACAAAAATTTGAGCACTGAATCAGTTAGGATGATTTTGCCCATGAGTAACAGAACCCCTACTAAAAGTGACTTAAGATATAAGGTTATTTAATAAACTGACAAGACTAGCAGTCCACTGAAAGCTTGTTTCAAAGTAGGTGTGCAAACGCAATGACTTCTTCAATAGCCCTCCTGCTCTGCCACCTCAGTATATTGGCTTTGGGATTCTGATTTGTTTCTCATGGTAGCAGAATGTCTGCTGAAGCTCCAAATATTATATGCTTGTCTTTTATCAAGGAACATATTCTTAGTAGCCTCCTAGAAGACAGTTTCTAATATTTGAGTGTCCAGGGTTTGGTCACATGCCCATTTCCAGACCAATCACTGACAAACAGTACAGGATTGCTAGAATTAGTCAAGATCAATCACTATTTGTCCAAGAGGGCTGGTGATGTTGCTTCAGAAAAGGAGTTTGGGTTCTTTGAGCAAGGAAGAAAGAATTGCCAGGTTAAAAGATATGCATATTTAATTTGAATAGGTGGAGCCAGATTGCTTTCTAAAAGTAAATCTCCATCTAAACTCCCACCAGAAGAGCATGCGGATTCCTATATCCCCACACTGGGCATTTCTCTTTTTTGTTTTTTTCCCATTCTAATAGGGGAAAAGTGATAGTTCAGATACGCATTTATCTGATTACTAATACTTTTGAACATGTTGTCATATGCTTGTTAACCTTTCAGATTTCCTCTTTTGTTAATTACCTGTTCATACTGTTTACCCATTTTTAAGTTGTGTTTTCTATCCCTTTTTTGGTCTATTTGCAGTGATTCCTCACATAGTCCAGATATTTAATCTTTTGTTGGCTTTATATATTTCAGATAAGTTCTCCCCACTCTGTCCTGGTCTTTCAATTTTTTCTTTTCTTTTCTTTTCTTTTTTTTTTTTTTTTTTTTGGTTTCTTTTTGAGACACAGTTTCACTCTTGTTGCCCAGGCTGGAGTGCAATGGCACGATCTCAGCTCACTGCAACCTCCGCCTCCCGGGTTCAAGCGATTCTCCTGCCTCAGCCTCCCACTACACCCAGCTAATTGCTGTATTTTTAGTAGAGACAGGGTTTCTCCACGTTGGTCAGGCTGGTCTTGAACTCCTGACCTCAGGTGATCCACCCACCTCAGCCTCCCAAAGTGCTGGGATTACAGGCGTGAGCCATGGAGCCCAGCCCTCAACTTTTTCTATGTTACCCTTCATTGACCAGAAATCCTTAATTTAATAAAATTAAAGTATGCATACCTCATGGAGTTATCGTTAACTTTAAATATGAAGATGTACCTAAACCTCTTGGCCATAGTCGTAAGTACAAAGTAAGAACTCAATGAATAAATCTCAAATATTATTAATTGTTATGGTTGTTATTCATTTGACCCTACCAATTCCAGAAGGATTGCAACTCTCTTTTGCTCCCATAACACCCTACATGTATTTCTATTGTGGCATCTATTATATTATCTCACATGGTGGACAGATTGAATTATTTCCAGCCAAAGACATCAAAGGTCTTATTCATTTTGTAATCTTGTATTCCGACGATCTAGAACAATGCTAAAAGGTGCTTAATAAATATTTGTTAAATAAATATACACACAAATGAGTTTTCAAAGAAATTCAATGAATAAAGAATACTAATTGAAGAGAGGAATAACTCTAGAAATCACAGAATAATTTTAGATTGAAACAATGAAATAGAAAATATTTCCAAAGACACATCTGGTGAAAAGACTTATCTAAAATATACAAGGAACTTATAAAAGTCAGCAACAAGAAAACAACCTGATAAATAAGCAAAAGACCTGAACAGACACTTCACCAAAGAAGATCTACAGATGGTAAATAAGTATATGAAAAGATGTTCAACATCATATGTTATTAGAGAAATGCAAATGAAAAGAACAATGAGATACCACACATACCTATCAAAATGACCTAAACACTGAAATCCTAAACACTGGAAACATCAAATGCCAGCAAGATTGTGGAACAACAGGAACTCTCATTCATTGCTTGTAGGAATGCAAAATGCTACAGCCACTTTGGAAGAACATTTGGCTGTTTCTTACAAAATTAAACATAATCTTACCATATAATCTAGCAATTGCACTTCTTGGTATTTACCCAATGAACTGAAAACTTATGTCCACATGAAACCTGTACATAGATATTCATAGCAGCTTTATTCATAATTGCCAAAAGTTGGAAGCAACCAAGATGTCCTTCAAGGGATGAATGGCTAAATAAACTGTAGTACATTCAGACAACGGAATATTATTCAATACTAAAAATAAATGAACTGTTAAGCCATGAAAAGACATAGATGAAATTTAATGCATAATTACTAAGTGAAAGAAGCCATTCTAAAAAGGGTACACATTGTATGGTTCCAACTATATCGCATTCTGGGAAAGTCAAAACTATGGAGACAGTAAACAGGTCAGTGGTTTCCAGGAGTTGGATGGGAGAGAGGGATGAATAGGCAGAAGTCAGAGGATTTTTGAGGCAAGGAAAAAGTTCTGTATGATACTACAATGGTGGATATATTTCATTATACATGTTTCAAAACCCAGAGAATGTACAACACCAAGAGTGGACCCTAATGTAGACTATGGACTTTGGGTTAAAATGATGTGTTAGTGTAATTTCATTTATTATAACAAATCTATGGCTGTGGTGAGGGATGTTGATAGTGGAAATGGTTGTGTGTGTGAGGCAGCAGGGAGAATATGTTAATTCTGTACTTTTTGCTCAATTTTGCTGTGAACACTAAACTGCCAAAAAAATTATATTTAAAAATGAAAGACATCAATAAAAAGTACAGATCACGTGATTGTCACTAAAAATAGACAATTGGCAAGGACTAAATTAAGAGGATGAATCTTTTTTAAAAATGACATGGTATATGAGAAAAAAGCAATATGAGTCTATCAGAAAAGTGGGGATATTTAAAAAGATAACTGTAGAATATATAATTTTATTTTGACTAAGTGTTGTTGTAACTCCTAACAAATATTTTTAACCGTGTCTGCTAACAATTAACAAGATGGATAGATTTTAGTTGCAAATAAACCAAGCAATTATATGGAGCAGTCAGTCAGTGAGAAGGAGAAGAGTATAAGGGCATGGACCATCCGTGTGCATAATCATTACCTAGACCTTTAGTGTTGGCTATATAATAACACTTGACAGATTCATCAACTACTGAGAAATTGAGACTCACAAAATTTTTCATCAGCCTAAAACTTCTGCCCAATAAGGAACCTGAATTTACCCAAATGTTACTATTTACTTGCAGAGTTACACTCACCATTTTATATAGTTTCCTTGAACATATATGAATGAGCAAATGGTCATCCTTCATGCTTAAGGAAGTAAGGGGTTTAAATTTTAGTTCGATAGATTTAGGTTAGACATCAAAAAGAAATTCATGACCATAATGATTTTTAAGGAGGTTGTGAGCTACCCTAATGGTTTTGGCCTCTTCAGTTGTCATCTAAAATTGTATTATTCTATGTGTATGTCTTAATCTTTCTATTTGTGCATTTGGTGTTCTTATTGTTTAAGGAGCATACCTAAAGTGTGGGGCCCCTTCTAAGGACCCCAAGACCAAGAGTCTTAACTAGAAGTGTTTTTCTCAATTTTCTATTTGTTGAATTTCTAAACTTGAACCTAACAATCTTACATATAATCACCATAAATTACTATTTATGGAGGCCAGTACTGAATACAGAATCACTAGAGCTCCTCATAGGTCTCTTGAGTCTGTTGTAGTGTAGTGATTCAAGGGCAGCGACTGGAGTAAGGACTGCTTGGGTTTTGGTCTAAGCTGGACATTACTAGCTGTATCTCTTTGGGCAGGTTATATACTCTTTCTGAGATTTGGTTTCCTCATATATGACATGGTAGTAATAAAAATGCCTATGTTATGATTTGAATGTGTCCCTCAAAGTTCACGAGTTGGAAACTTGATTCCCAATGCAGCAATATTGAGAGTTCCATGCTAATGGTAGGCGTTTCGGTCATGGGAGCATCACCTTCATGAGTGGATTAATGCCATTATTGCAGGAGTGGGTACATTATTGCAAGAGTGTTCTCCTTATAAAAGGATGAGTTCAACCACCTCTCGCTTTCTTTTTCTTGCACCTTTTCTTTGCTCTTCTGCCATGAATAATGCAACCAGAAGGCTTTCATCAGATGTCAGCCTCTCAATTTTGAACTTCCCAGCTTCCAGAACCATGAGCCAAATCATTGCTGTTCATTATAAATTACCCAGTCTGTGGCATTCTGTTACAGCAGCACAAAATGGACTAAGACAGCCTACTTCATAGAGTTATCTGAGATAATGCATATATACAAGCTAAAGACCTTAGCTCAGTGTCCAGTGCATACTGAGCACTCAGTACATACTCAGTACATATTAGTACTCAGTACATACTGAGTACTGAGTACTAATACAATACTGAGTATTGTATTAGTCCATTCTCACACTGCTATAAAGTTAACTGGCTAATTTATAAACAAAAGAGGTTTAATTGACTCATAGTTCTGCATGGCTGGGGAGGCCTCAGGAAACTTACAATCATGGCAGAAGGCAAAAGGGAAGCAAGGCAAGTCTTACATGGCAGCAGGAGAGAGACAGAGATCGGGGGAAACTGTCGCCTTTAAACCACCAGATCTCATGAGAACTCCCTCACTATCATGAAAACAGCATGGAGAAAACCACCCCCCATGATCCAATCACCTTCTACCACGTCCCTCCCTTGACACTTGGGGATTACACTTAGAGATAGATTTGGATGGTGACACAGAGCCAACCATATCAGTTATTATTTTCCTCTTCTGTCCCCCATTGCCAGCTCTCTTCACTGTCTCTAGCAAGTTTGCTATCTTGTTCTCTCCCTGCCCTACTAGAACATCACATTGCAAGTCTCTGGGGGCAAAAATTATTCTGGTAGTCTGACTTATATCTGCATTGCAAAATTTACTTCCACTGCCTTCCTGAGTTTCAGTTTGATGATTAATAAAATCATTTCTTTTCAATGTTCTTGTTTATCCCAAAACATTGAGGAAATCTTTATAAAATTCATATTAGTATTTCTAATATTTATATCAATAGAAGTAGCAAAATAAATAGAGTTAAGTTATAATTCACATGGCCAGACATCTCTCTTTGTATTAGTATATTCTGGCAAAAAAAACCCTAAAATTTTCATAAAAACTAGATCTTTTATAGACTTTATAATTTTATCTGTGGGTTCTGATGAAAAAGCCTAATCTTTTCATATGTGATTTCAAAAGCTTCCTTTCTAATAAGAAACAGATTGTTTTGAATAGAGAAGTACCCATCAGTGAAAGATACGTAGGGCTATAATGTCAGTTAATTTCTATAGCTGCAGTCTTATTGTTTAAAAAATACAAAAATTACTTTAGTTCTTAAGGGCATCATTAAGTATAGAGGTCTCAAAACAAATTTAATGCATTTTTACTCATTTTGTTTTGTGTCAGTACTACAAAATGAATATGAATGCTTTGTTTACATTTTTCGTTCTCTTTACAGTTGGAGCTTTTTATCATTTGAGATCAAAGTCAATTTTTTAAATAAATAAAATAATTTTTAATATCTCCATGTGGTACTCTTTTATTTTCTCCTCTTCTATAAAGGGATTTACAATTATTTATTCAAAAGAAGGTAATGAGGCAATTTTAAGCCAGACTTAATAATTCAAGGACATAATTTTAAAAAGTTATCTAAAACTGACTTTGGGCATCTTAGTAAAAACCCAAGTCACGCAAGATAAAGCACTTTCTGGCTAACTACTATGTGCCAGGCATCACAGTGAGCCCCAAGAATAAGAAACAGAACTGCAGTTCTTAGTTGCAAAGGCTCATTCTGCAGGAAGAGAGGCAGAGAGCAGCCTCTTGAATAAATAATTGTTCAACAAGGTTTTAGAGCCATAATAAAGCTATATCTGAAGTCCTACTGGAATTCAGATAAATTGTTCATTCTAGTTAATGTAGCTAACTTTTTTCTTTATTTCTATAATGGAGACTAACATTAGCCCTATCACATAGGATTGTTAAAAAGGTTAAATGAAATAATAAATGTGAAGTGTTCATTACAGTGTCTGGCCTATGGTAAATTCTCAAGGAAAGCCAGTGTCATTTTTTTTTTTAGTATTGCTATAATTATTATTAGGAGTCAGGGAAGACTTTGCTGGGGAGGCAACATTAGAACTTATCAGGAAAGGAAAGAATAAGAAGGAGTAAGGGGCCTGTTTGGAAGAGGCAAGGGGCATTTCAGGCAGATGTACAGAATCAGAGAAAGGCATATTGTGAGCTTTTGAGGAAGGATGAGCAACCCAAGTAACTGAAACAGAGAGCATGGGCTTGAGTAATAAGAAATGGTGCTCGTCTGTGAAGAACCATGTACTCTCTGCCAGAGTGCTAAACGTCTTCTTGTGCATAGTGCACAGCTATCAATTCAAGCAGCCTGAAATGGTGGCATGAGCCTGTAATTCCAGATGCTCAGCAGGCTGAGTGGGGAGAATCTCTTGAGCCCAGAGTTTGAGGCCAGCCTGGGCAACATAGTGAGACCCTGTCTCAAAAAAAAAATTAAGCAGCAGGGTAACATGATCAAATGTATATTTTAGGAAGACAGCAATAAAGAGACTAGAAATAGACCATAATAATAGTTTATGTGAGAAAAGTAATGACTAACACATAATGCTCATTATGTGCCTATGTTAATTGTTTACCATATATTTATGTGCATTAATTCTTGTAACAGCTTTATGAAGCAGATGTTATTATTTTGTCATTTTATATATGTACAACTGGGGTATACAGTTTTTATGTAATTTGCCTCAGGTTCCATGCCCAGTAGGTGTTGAAGCTAGGATTCAAACTCAAGTAGTCTTACTCTTGAATTTGCACACTTAATGAACATCCTTCACTGCTTCTCAAGTAAGTGTCAGGCTAGAGTGCTGGCAGGGTGGCCTGCACCTGTATACCAGCTGGTCAGGAGGGTTAGTCAGGAGGATTGCTTGAGCCTAAAGGTCTGAGGCTGCAGGGAGCTATGAGGGAACCACTGCATCCAGCCTGAGCAACAGAGCAAGACTCTGACCCTAAAACAAATTTTTTTAAGCTACTTAAAAAAAAATAGACTAAAGAAAAAAAGTACAAATCGGAAAGGGAAGTTGTATTCAACAGAATTGACTAGCTTGTTTTTTAATGCCATAAAGACCTACTGGGTTCCTATCACCTGGCAACAATGTTGCAGCCATAACAATGAAAAAACAATTTTTAAAAAGCACCTACAACAATACAACAATGAAAAAACCATCAAAAAGCAATGAAAAGGCCTGTTCTTATAAAGTCTGTTTGCCAGTGAAGGAGCAGACAATATGTGGGGCGGAGGCACATTGAAGGGAGGAAAAGTAAAATTTTACCTCTCTCCCCTTAGGGCTTTTTGGCTACGGCTGAGAATTAAATTGACATAAAAGAAACGAGTAGGAGAAAAGCATATAAATTTATTTAATACAAGTTTTATGTGGCACAGGGGGCTTCATAAGAAAGTAAAGACCCGAAGAGCCAATTAGAATCGAACGCTTACATACTGAATTGGACAAAGAGTAGTAAATTATGAGACTGTGATGAGGCAAAGGGGCTTGGGCAAGGGTAGTTAACTGGGTAGAGAAGTGAGTAGGAAGATAAGGGTTAGTTTAACCAGGTTTGTTTGTAGAGAATTCTCCCCCCTCAACTTCCTATTACTGAAAATAAGAATAGAACTTTCTTTCTGGTACAGGAGGATTTTTCCATGTAGGGGTTTTATCTTCAACTTTCAGGAAGAAAAAGGGGAGGATTAGAGCGCCTTTCTTGCAGCCACTGTTGTTCTTTTTCTAAAGTGCCTTTATATCAAAATAATCCTTATGCCAAAGTGGTGTATTTGCAGATGGCATATTCTGCCATCCTTTATTTCCCTCCTTTGAACCTTCCCCAAGAAGTTTCATAGTTCAGAAGCTGAGTTGATAGATTGCAACCTTATCTTACTGAAAATCTCTTACTCCTGGAGAACAGGTCAGTTCCATTAAACAAACAGTTGTGTTTCATTTCAGGAGACAATGTTGCAGGTGGGTTCCTACCAAAGTTAGGCCTCCATATGGTCCGAGCAATCAGGCATTTCTATGGAAACAAACAAACAAACAAACAAACAAATCTGTTTATGAGTCCAGAGGGCAGCCAGTCAAGAAGATTTCTAGATATTGGGCTCGAAGCATCTTCTTTTGCTGTCTGAAAGTCTCTGGTGATGTCACCAGGTGATATGGGTGAACTTTCTGAGTAGTCCCCACAGCAACAGGCATGAAGCTTGTTTATATATGAGTTTTTGTGGTGATTTCTATGAAGTTTATATCAAGTCACCCAGCTTCGGCTTGCAAGGCTTTGGGAAAGGGGCAGTTTTATTTTTTGGTATTTCAAGTCAGAAAGGTGGGAGAAAATTGGAAATGTTAGTTTGGAGAGTCATAGCCAGATATTGGAGGAAACTAGAAGAATTCAGGATACAGTCCAGTTTACAGAAAGATAACAAAACCTCAAAGACAATGAACAAGGCTAGAATTGAATTACTATAGTTTTCTACAGTGCACATAATTTTTCTGTCTATAGTCATCCTCATGTTTCACAAACATAATCACAGTAAGACTAATTTGTTTGTAAAATAAGTCTAGTCTCATTAAATTTGGCCTGATTATTTAAATAAGCAAAGCAAG